>NC_143106.1:10002500-10302500 GCF_061535455.1 Colias philodice | reverse complement strand
TTGTCTTAGCTAGTAGCTCGTACGTTGAGCGTATTGCGGCCAAATCGCGCTGACAAAAATCGTATTATAAGCTCAAGTCTCCCTAACACCAGCACTTGACAGACTTCGTGACCTTTGAATTATGCAAGTAGGTTAATCACTTCATAGTTGTTTCACTATATTTTTATCTGAAATAATAATTATTGATTATTTATTTATACATTCGTTAAAATGTCCTACATTATCAAATTAAAAAAAAAAAGAATTCAAAATACTTATAGTCATTATGTTTTAAAAAGATTTATGATGTTGGATAAGTGTTCCTTTGAGTGAAGCTAAATTGATGTTTATTGATTATGATTACAGCGAGATTGTGGACTCTCTCTTACCTAATGTCAATTAAAAATTAAAAGATTGTAAAACAGATTTACAAACAATATTTAATTCCTTTGTTAGTTTAGTAGAAAGTAAATATACCTACTTAAGCTTTGATTATAAATCTTTCATATTCAATTATCATTTATTAAATAAGTGCTCATTCCTAAAATAAGTAAACTAGTTTGATAAAAGAATAACAGAACTGTTGAT
Organism: Colias philodice; assembly: GCF_061535455.1. Classification (NCBI taxonomy): domain Eukaryota; kingdom Metazoa; phylum Arthropoda; class Insecta; order Lepidoptera; family Pieridae; genus Colias; species Colias philodice. The sequence continues at coordinate 10,301,933 of NC_143106.1, read as the reverse complement.
AAAGTTGATAATTTCCAGTTATAATACATGAAATCCATTTCGTCCTCAACAGAGGCATCAGTTCCACAGTAAGACGATGTATAGAAAAAGAGACAGGTCGGGAATACGCGGCCAAGATCATAGACCTCAGTCAGGAGTCTCAAGACGGGGTGGACACACAAACCATGAGAGATGCAACTCGGCAAGAGATCAGCATCCTGAGGATGGTCGCAGGGCATCCCTATATTAGTGAGTGAGTTGTTAACAGTATTGCATGTGTTTAGTTAACTGTTTTGTTAATATTGTAATCGGCATGCTTTTCAAAACTTATAATTCCTCAGTGTACAAAGCGCACAATAGTAATTATTAGAGATGCGCCGAATAGTGGTTTAACCGAATAACCGAATACCGAATACTATTCGGTTAAAACCTTACCGAACCGAATATTCGGCCGAATTATTCGGTTCAATGTTTTGACGTGCTTTGATGCGTAAACCGGTTCTAACGGGTCCATAGAGATCTATTCTGTGATCTGTGAACGGGTCGCAAGTAGCTGCTGGCTCGGTGGCGAGCGAGCCTTACCTTACCACCCACCCGCCCGCGCACTCCGTGCCGTCTCAGTTGTGTTGAAACATCGCACGAATACGTTACAAATTAAAACAAAAAAAGATTAACATTTTTATTGTTTAAAAGTTTTATATTTTTACTTTAAGTTAATGTTTGCAATATGAGCGGACGTAAAAGATCGCGAGCTTGGGACTTTTTTGATGAAATGCAAGATGACAAAACAAAAGTTAAGTGTAATTTGTGTGATTGCATTATTTCTCGTGGTGGAGTAGGGCGCAGTGCCAGTGAATGTTGACTATAATAGTTTAAAAAATTAATTAAAGTATAATCAATATTAAATGCTAACTAAGTGCTAATAATAAACATGATTAAATTACGTTGATGTAAATTTACAAAATAAATGTTGGTTTGAAATGTAATGATTGTTTTATTTTATATACCTTAGGTTCAACACATGCTTCATAGGATTTCTTTAACTTGTATGTAAATTGTAAGCTTGTATGACATAAATCATTCATAATATGAAGTTATTTATTAAGTTCTATAGCCAAAAGAAAGTAGAAATCCTCATACCGAATATATTCGGCACCTTAACCGAATAATTCGGCCGAATACGAATAGTGAAAAATATTCCGAATATGCCGAATACCGAATATGTATTCGGTATTCGGCGCATCCCTAGTAATTACATTAGAAGCAAATGTGATGTGGAGCAATTTAAACAATACTGGTACTATGTATAAAATCCCAATGGGTTTATAGGATCTCAACTATTGATAAAACAAGATAAATTATTATGAATACAAAAACCTGACTGCAAAACTTACAATTAATTACTTTTTGCATCACAAAATTTCATCATGTAAAAGGAATGTAAGGAATGAATTCGAAAATGTACAATATATGGAGTTTAATCATAAAAAGTAATAAAAATATATACAGCTTTGACATTTGAACCAAATAAATTTGAGTTCAATGCGCAGATAAATAACATAATTCCGATTTTTAAATAAACAACAATATAAAATATCAATACTTATTAAATCGTAATCTAAATTGATTGTTTCCTATTTTGAAGCTCTGTTGAAATGAAAAAAAATTATTTATATAGAAAAGCTAAATGGTTAATATCGGATATATAATGTGCATACACAAAAACTTACTATTAAGGTACATATGTGACCCACTGATTCACCTACAATACTTAAAATTGATCACAGCAAACATCTACGTACATGAAAATTGCGAATATAATTCAGACATGCATAAAACGGGGCATGTGATGTGTGTATGTATTTTACAAGAACTAAATTCAAATAGAAGTAACAAATAAAACAATTGTTTCCAGTTGAGCTGCAAGACGTGTTCGAATCGGAGACGTTCATCTTCCTGGTGTTTGAGCTGTGCAAGAATGGGGAGCTGTTTGACTACCTCACGTCTGTGGTCACGCTCTCGGAGAAGAAGACGCGATACATCATGAGGTCAGAGCTCTTGTTTATTCATAACAGCTTATGTTATAGTAATAAAACTATGAAAATGAAAAAATGAAAATGAAAATGAAAAATTATTTATTTCAGCAAAAACACAGTATGTAACAAAACAAAATTTAACAACATCATATTTTGCTGTCACTTATTATACAATATACTTATTGACTGTAGCTCCCACACTAAGAGAACTTGTGTCGTGGGAGCTGGTACGATTATAAAGAATGGATTTGCTCGTGGTACCGTAATTGTTGATTAAAAAGATTTAAAATAACTAATTTAAATATAAGATATGAATTGAGTACAACTAATGAACTAAATTTAAAAAAAATAAATATAAATAAATAGATACCTAACTATATCAATAAATAAAATAAGTTAAATAAGTAAATAAATTAAAGTTAAAATAAATAAAATTATAAGATACATACAATATAATGTAAATAAACAATAATTTATATTAATTCAATGTATTGAGACAAGAAGCTTTTCTGTTTGTGTGTAATTTAATGATTTTAAATAGCATGTAATAACTTTTTTAGCTTTAAAAATAGAAAAACTCTTAATGTTACATTTTAAATTTATTTTATTATATATAAAGATGCCAATATATGGGTTCATGCGCTTAGCGAATGTTGAGTGTGTAGTTATGTTTGGAATTTTGAAGACACGCTTTTTTACAAGATCTTTGTAATCAACTAAATTTAAGATAGATTTATGATAGATAGACTATAGTGTATTGTTTGTACAAATTTGGGTTGAGGGTTATTTTTAATGCAATAAATATTAAAATAATATTAAATTGTAAATAAATATAATAATATGTGCACATCATGAAGATTACACTTATTGAGAAATAAATAGAATATTTCAAATCAATTAATAAATATTTTACACTCCTACAGCCTATCCAAAAATGCTGATTAATTTCCTCTACAATGATTTGAAACAAATTGCTTACATTTTTGTTATCAAATACAATTATATAACCGAAAGTCGTTAGTATTTAATATTTATCTTGTAGCCGCGTTGACCAAAATTAATGACGTCATTCGTCAAGTCATATCGCTCTAGTTTATATTTAGCATCTATTTATAGCGTAAAAGCGACTACTGACGACTTTATTGTCCATTTAACGACTTGTATATGAGTGGTGCATACATGTTTTGATAGATTATTTAAGAATAATCTAAGACGTTTTTCACAATTTCATATTGAGTTCATTTGCACCTGAAATCGATACATATATCGCTACAATTATGAATTCTCTAGTGTACCATGTTTGCGCATTTATTTAGCTCATTTTGTCATAACAATCACAATATTTGAAGGATTAAAAAAACAACGATTTTGAAATAAACTTGGGTGGTATTGAAAATTATAAAACTTGTAGATAGATATAAAATAAAACAAGAAAGTCACTTTATCGGTCATAAAATATATTGAGGCGAGATTCGAGAGCTTTGTTTGTTTAGTTTTAAACAATATCAAAATTCCCCTGTTGCAATTATTATTTCTGGGTTAAATAAGTTTCATTATAAAACATCGTAAGCAATGATAAGTAAAAAGTAGATGTATCATATAGAAATGTGGCAAATTATACACATTTTAATTCAGTTGTCTCTTTTTCGCTCACTATAGTCGAATCATGCCGTTTCACTTTAACGTCTAATCGTGTGTGCGTTAGTTTGCCGTTTTTGAACATCGAATGTTGTAATGGTAACCTACCTACATCTTTTACTTGTAATATAATTGCAGACAAGTGCTGGAGGGCGTGCGGCACGTGCACAGCAAGCGCATCGTGCACCGCGATCTGAAGCCGGAGAACATCCTGCTGGACGACCAGCTCAATGTCAAGATCACTGACTTCGGGTTTGCCAAGCTGCTCGCTGATGGGGAGAAGCTCTTCGGTGAGTGGTATCCTCTCTAGTGACACGATAATAAGTAATCCTCGAAAGTCAGTAATTCTATAAGTGATAAACGAAGATCTTCTAAGTCCAGTCGTTTTTAACACACATATAATAGCTTCACATGAATGTTTATACAAAATTATTCCTTTGGGCTTGATATTGACCAACTTTAAATGGGTGAATTATTTATCAAACTTGGTACACTTTTCAAGGATCAGTGACAATACAATAATTTCATAATATTAAAGCGTATTGCGTAAAGATAGTATCGCAGATGAATGCTATCGATTCTTAGTACATATTAAAATTCAGACGTTAGGTCTTTCGCTAAATTTAACCTATATTCACGGTATATCGATTCGACATAAACACAGTGCATGTGGTGTTCCAGAGCTGTGCGGCACGCCGGGCTACCTGGCGCCGGAGACGCTGAAGGCCAACATGTTCGAGGACGCGCCCGGATACGGACACGAGGTCGATATGTGAGTGCATGCTTTATTTCACTTTGCAGTGACAGTCCGTGAAATTAATTCAACCATTATTCCAATGAAAAAAAAATGTTCCTATGTTCCAAATGAAATATGTAACACATTGTTTTGAAATATGTAAGTTTCTGTTCTTGGTTGAATTGCACAGTATGTACACACCCTTCTAACACTAATTTGTCGTGACGTAACATATTCTGCAACCTCATTTGACGGTCTGAAGTCAGGTGCGAATCGCTCATGCATAGCGGTGGCACCAACTTCAGCCCGTTCATTAAGTTTCGCAATCACTCTACCTATACTAATTACTTGCAATAAAATAAATACATTAATTGTGGTAAGTTGAGTAAACTATTTTAAATTGTCAAGAAAAAAATATAATTATCTACATTGTAAATAAGTAATTGAAAAATTCCTTTTCAGATGGGCGTGCGGCGTCATCATGTTCACTTTGTAAGTATATTTAAATATATTTTTACTGAGTCTTATATATTATACAGGTAAATTAGCTTGGAGAAATTTTTGCATATGTAGTGGTGTGTATATTACTCAGATCTTAGAGCGCGTTTCCACTATATCGTTCTGGCCTATACAAAAATGTTTCGATATCCTAACATTACTATTTAATTTTATACTTATTCCTAGCAACACTTTTGTTTTCAATAAAAACAAGTTTTTATTTGAAAGAAAATGGTTTTGACTTTATAAAAAAAAATATATCATTCAATTTTACGTCCTTGAGCAAACGACAAGGCGACTACCGTGAAACAATAAAATGTCGTGTCCATAATAATTTGTTTCATAATTAATATTTGACCATAATAATTACGAAACAAAACAAATAAATAAATCGTCACTTGATAGTGGAAAGTGGAAACACGCACAAAACCAAAATAAACCAGTTTACGCTGTCCGCAGGTGCCACGTGCAGTGAGCAGTCGTTTGGTACCGTTAGAACATAAAGCACACATTTCATTCAAAAATTATAATTATTATGTACGTAGTTTAATTGATAAATTATGTATTTGTTGCTTGTTGTTATTATTTGTTATTATTGTTATAATATTTGTTGAAGTGAATTACATGTCCCGCAGCCGGAGGCCCCAAATGAAAACTCAGATGTACTTAAAAACTACATTTAATAGCTAAAATGAGACTTTTACACCCATGTCTGCACGATGCAGACCGGAGTTAAAGAATGAATTTATACAGTTTAATAATTATAAAGACGTAAGCTTGGATGCTAACTAAGGGAAATCGCATCCACATTCTATTCCCGTGCGAACGGCGTATTCAGCAGTTTTGTATGAAGGCAGGGCCATAACTAGTGTTTAATTTGTGTGTAAGTGTTGTAACTTTATATTGTTAATTCAATATGGCTCCAGTGTTAAAACATGGTCGAGGCAAGCCTTTGACTTCTCAAACTAAAGAATTAAACTTTAAGTGTCGTTTCTTTTTCAGGTTAGTAAATTTTTCATTTTAGTAACATTGTTAATGTAAAAGTTATATGTATGTTAAATGTGCAAATATTAAAATAAAGTCTCATCTTTTTCAGAGGAGAAACACATATAGTTTAATTTAAAATCCCTTATATATATAAAATAAAAACTAAAAATAAAATGTTGTTTTATTTTATTTGCTGACCATACACTACTACAAACGCAAAAATTTCTCCAAGCTAATTTACCTGTAGTTTTGTTTTTAAACAATTTAAGCATCGTTCATTTAGAAATAAATATACATAGGAATTTCTTAAAATGAAAACTTTTACTGTATATACTGTTCCGTGTAATATAAAGATTTAAATGAGAATTTCAATAAATTCAGTTCAGTAGTAAAAATAAATGTCGCCATAAAAGCTACTTCGTGCGTGTCGCGAGTACCAGGCGATCAGAACTAACGTGCAGGTGGTTGCAGGCTGGTGGGCTGCCCGCCGTTCTGGCACCGCAAGCAGATGGTGATGCTGCGCAACATCATGGAGGGCCGCTACTCCTTCACCAGCCCCGAGTGGGCCGACATCTCGGGTGAGAATCGAAAAAAAGTAAAGTTAAAACACTCCTTGCAAAATGGCAAATTCTATATGAAGTCTTCGATACCAATAAATTATTAAATTGCACGATTGAACCTAATATAAACCGTTTATCGGTGTAGTATTCAGTACTGTTTTTCCAATAAAATATTTTCCATCATCAACACGTTATATCCAACAGAGGACCCCAAAGATCTCATTCGCAAGTGCCTAGTGGTGGAGCCGGAGGAGCGGATCGGCATAGAGGACGCACTTGCTCACCCGTTCTTCAACGCGAAGGTATACCGCCGCGCCAATCCTGAGCGCCTAGTACTTTATTTATCAATTAAAAGCTATTTTTTTAAATTTGAGCAAACCTAAAAATATTTTTCTGTTTGAATTGGCTATAATAATTGTTAGGGCTGTTTCACTATGTCCAAAAAATTTATATTTCCTTCTTCTAATAGCTGCGCCTGCTAAATTATTGTATATTATGTCAGTTATCAGTGTTGAAAATAGCTTTTAAATATAAATTAATCACAAAAGTCCATTACTTAATCGACTAGATTGAACCCAAAACTAGCTAGATATGTTTAAAAAGTATAAAAGTATGTTAAAGTGTAGTTTACATGTTGCTAAACTAACATATTTGTTATAGAAATATAATTATTTGGGACTTAACTAGGACATTGTGAAACAGGCACTTAATAAATACGATAGCATGGCTATATTTTCTTCTATTTAAAATGTTATACAGAGACAAATGCTCAACATGCACCGATACAGTGTATGGGCACAGTACGCTTGGAAAGCACCGTATATAGTTTATTTTTATTCGATCGATATGTGCGTGTTGCAGGTTCGATAATAATTATTATTAATAAGTCCCCTTTTCTCAATTTTATTTGATTGCTGTATTTTAATGAACTGAAAAATATTATACAAATGATTTTAATAGACTTTTAACAATAGTTTGAATAGGAAGTCTTCCTGTTCAATATCGATAGTAATGAAATTTTTACTTTTCGCAAATTAACTTTATAAAACGAATCGTGAGTTAGTATGTTTCGAAACAAATTTTAATAAATTAGTTCGATCCACGAGCGATATTATATCCTAACTCAAAGCTGGAGGGTATTTTGTATTTTCCCATTTAACATACCCGGTATCAGTAGTTCGATTCTATACTGTAACTCAAAGTGCGAAAGTCGCAATTGGCCTGCAACACGCACCTCCACTGGGTCGCATGTCTGACCGTGTGTTGTCTCAGCTGTGGGACCAGGACGTGACGCCGCTCAAGAAGACCTACTCCACCGCCAGCCGCCGGATGTCGCGCATCGACCAGATCGCCATGGTAACTATGCGCTTGGCATGACACGGAATGTGCACGATAAAATACACACTGACACGTAAAACTACTCACACACACACACACACGTTAAACGACGCACTCACACGTAATACTACGCACTCACACGTAAAACTACGCACTCACACGTAAAACTACGCACTCTCACGTAAAACTACGCACTCTCACGTAAAACTACGCACTCACACGTAAAACTACGCACTCACACGTTAATCGATGCACTCACTTGTTAAACTGCCCACTCACACATAAAACTACTCATACTCTAACACAAGTCTTTTGACACGCTAAATAAAACAACCCATACTCACAATCACACGATTAATGCGTAGTTCTCAACGTTAATGCAATATGTGGTGATGGATGGGTTGATTAAATGCACTGAAATTAATTTGTAGATTGCAAAGCTCTTTTGTTAGTGCATATAGGCTTTGTAAGAATAGAACTAAAGAACGACACTTATCCAAAAAAAAACCTTCATTTATTAATGCTGTTATAACTTAGCAATTTAATAATTCGTCGCGAAAATAATTTGGAAGCTGGGTAAATTGAATAAAACTTAATTATAACGTGAAACTGGGAACGCTACACTAAACTCTGACACTATTACAGTTGCACGTTTGCATGTTTTACACTAATTTACTAGAATAGTTTAGTATATAGATTGGTATGTGTTAGATAGTTTCTATTTTGCCATAAGTAATGTCCTTTAAAAAAAAGTAAATGTTATTTCAATTGTATGTATGTTGTATTGTTTATAAAATATTTTTTCTCCAATATTTTTTATTTATTTGTGTTACAAATGGTTTGGTGGTGACCACTTTGCATAAATTGACGATACTTACATATTGTGATGAATAGTGCATAATGCACCCATAATGCATCGAGTCCTTATTTTTAAGATGACCCGTTTTCATTACTCAGATTTTTTCAGTTTTACGCAACAAAAAATTGTCATTAATATTATTTAGTTTTAAAAATGCTGTTTTTCAAAGCAACGACATCTAGTATAGGAACGACTGACTGACTGACAATCGTTATTTTAAATCGTGGGTTCGGGGTAGAGGTTCTATATGGATTTAAAAAAAAAGCGGACTCGTATATTATTTAGTTGTTATTATTATCAATACTTATGACCGGTTTCACTGCTAATTTATTGCATTGTATACGAAAAATCGTATTTGAAAAAGTGTTAAAACGCTATAAGTTATACCGTTTTGACACTTTTTCAAATACATTCGTCATTTCAACTGCCGATTTAGCAGTCGTGAAGCCGGTCATCGGTATTATTATAACGTGTGTGCGTGTGCTTGTGCAGGCGCTGAGGGCGGGCGGGTGGAGCGCGCGCGCGCGGCTGCGCGTGGCGCTGTGCGCGGTGCGCGCCGCCGTGCGCCTGCGCCGCCTGCCGCACGCCGCCGCCACCGCGCTGCCGCTGCGGGACGCGCTGCAAGACCCCTACACGCTGCGCGTGCTGCGGAAGGTAACCCCCACCCCCCACCACACACAACACACACTGTACTATCTAATTATCTATATCATAAAGGTAACAAATTTGTTTGGTCAACCAAACTGAACACGCTGATGTCTTGAATTACTGGTCCGATTTTATCAAGGAAAGCTATTATAACTCGTAAGACGAAAAGCTAAGTAATAAGTCGATAAACAAAAAAATAAATTAAAACTCACACTTTACTGACATTAAATTGCGACATTATGTCAGATAGTGCCAGACGGAGTAAAATCGAGGCTCACCTTCTATTAACTATTTATTTCTTGTGTCTGTAATTGTAATCATTATCGTATTTTTCCGTAAAGCCAAAGACGTTTTTAACCCGTCTCTCCGCATTTTCGTCAAATCCTGGCACGAAACCTACATACCACATGACATAACTCGACATTATATAATTATTAGTATACCTCCGAGACAAATGTACCATTTAATATGAAATTTAAACATATCGTTGTGCAGGTGATAGACGGTTGCGCGTTCCGCGTGTACGGGCACTGGGTGAAGAAGGGCGAGGGGCAGAACCGCGCGGCGCTGTTCGAGAACACGCCCAAGACCGAGCTGAAGAGCCTGTACGTGAGCAACCTGAGCCGGTAGGCCTGCTGCACCGCCGCCAAGCGCTGCGACCCTGGTACCACGGTGAGATGCATACAATAACTGATTAATTAGAAATTATTGTTTTATTATTTATTTATAAATTGTTTTAATTAATTTTAATTCAGTTTACAATATGATAAACACAGGTATCGTTACGATTTTTTTTTAAATATTCACATTAGTGTTTGTACTGGGTTGTAGGGTCCGTACAGAGTAAATAAAAGAATTAAGTACAATATTTGCCTTTATTGCGTTAACTCTATAATATGGTTTGGTTAATGAGTACGCGCGATTTCTATGGTTATCGAATGCGGCCCTACAACCCCATATTATAGTGTTGTTATTTCGATAGTCCGATGTCGGTGGTGATACTCTGATGAAAAATCCAAAATCGGCAAAATCTTATTGATTATGTATATTTACAATCAAGTATCTTTAGCATATCAGATTACGCGAGTCTTTTTTTTTTTTTTTTTTTTTATTTTTTTTTATTTGGTCCGCTAACTGGACGTTCCAACATTAAGAAATGGTGAAAATACAATCATAATCTTTGTGACTTTTAGTTGGACGGCCTTCTAAGAGCGAACACAACATGCAACAATTATATAAACCTACACTTATAATAATAATTAAAAATAACAATTAAAACATAATATTAGTTACATATTTGTTAGAGAAAAGAAAACTTTTTTGATTGTACTGACCGATGCATTAAACAAGTCGAGCTCATGGCAGACAGTGTTATAAGAGGTACACATGCGGTTGATAGGTGAATTTTGGCCGTATTTAGTGCGACATAGATTTAAGTTAAAGGTCTTATGAGTGTGGATACGGGAACCAATTCTTGGCGCGTTCAAATTTAGGAGACCCAGCAGATCAGGACTGTCCACCAAACCATGAAGAACCTTGTATAAGAAAACCATGTCCGCTGACTTACGCCTTATAACTAGGGAAGTCATATTATAGTGTTCAAGCCTAGAAAAAAGTCTTGGGGCGGCTTTAAAATATCTCATTTAACCCGATAGAGTTAAACTACCGAACTATGATGTTCAATAAAATTATACTTTGATTCCATCAAGATAAAATTTTATTATAATTTAATTATAATTGTCATTAAGTTAATTAAGGAACCCAAAGCAATATCATATACATACATTAAGACGATATAGTACAAAGATATTCCTGTTAAAAATTAATTACCTCAAGGTAACAAGCCCAAGTGAGGCATTACGTCACCTCTTCATTATTTCTGTTCGCCTGATGGTTACGTGAAATTTACACTTTCGATTCTTTCGGCAAATGAGAAGTCTATTTTATGGTCTTGTGAGTTGATTTCCGAAAATTATTATGATTAGTATTTTGTTTATCGTCATTCCAGGAACGTTTTTGGTTAAATTGGATTTTAAGAATAAATATTACGTATTTCTGGGGTCCCAATGAGTGATCTTAAAAATTTAAAAAGGTGGATTTGCGACGCCGTATCTACCCTCCTCCCTACCACGGTTAAATTTTATATGAAAAAGGTCGTTTCAGGACAATTTTTCAATGTAGCCTTAAAAAAATTCCAGGTAACAAAACCAACAAAAATTTAAACCAGTTCTTATCATAGGTATACTGCACGTATTATTAATTAAGTAAATTGCAATTCGTAATCGATATGACCGAAGATAGGTCGAATTTTATTACATAATTAAATAAATGAAATTGCGGATTCCTCCGAACGCCATCTCGTGATCAGTGCCTGAAGTTTGGTAATAGTTCTCGAGTTTTGTGAATAGATGGCGCCACTGTATTGTATTGTATCGCAGTTGGCTAGGAGAGGGCGGAGTGCGGAGGGTCCCGCTCCCGGTCGGCCACGTGCGGCCGGCACGGGACGACGCCTCCGTGGCCCGACTCGGCCTAAAGTCGCGCCGTAAAAGGGAAATTTATGCGATTCCTTTTGTTTCAGAGGAGTCGACGTACCAGGGCGGCAGAAGTGGCGAGACGTGCCGCGAGGTTGGTCGGCGCGAGTCGCCAGTAGTCTGTAGTTAGTAACGACGCAGGCAATAAGTCATTTGTGATCTATTACGTTAGTTAGATTCTAAATTCTTGTATGCGTAGTATTATTCAGTTGTGATAACTGGTGTGATGTCGAGTTCTGTTTTGGCACGTTTCGAGTTACTTTTCTACGATCGACCACTCGTTCGAATTATATTAGCCTATAAGTTATGTAATATATAATGTACATTATATTTATGGATGTTTAAATTTGTATTTGTTTTAATGCAAAGGAATGTTATTCAATACACTATTATAAGTATATTTTTTATTTTACTTATATCCCTTTTCATTTTTATTCCCTCATTAAAATTTATATCGTATGTATTACATCTTTAATAGCATATAATAATATGTCCCAATATAATATTCTATATAATATACAGATAGAATTTATATTTAAGTAATTCATTTGGTAAGGAAAACTTTATTGGCTATGAAGAAATTATAAAATATCACAGTAGTGTTTATTAGTAGTTAAATATGTAATTATGTATTAAGTATTTAGAATCGTAAGTATTTTATTAAGTTTAGAAGTATTTTTGTGAATAAATAATTGTATTTTCCAATTTCTTTTTCTTTGCCTAGATTTAGCATTTTTCTATGTAAAGGTATGGACATAAAAAATGCAGTTTTAAAGTTTAATAGTTGAATGAACTGATATGAAAGATTGCAGAGTAATAAAATAAGAAGGAAATAGTTAAAAACAAAACATAATAATTGTTTTAATATTGATTATTAATTGATAATTACTAATTAGTAATGATAAACAGTTAGCTCTACCTGTTTATCGAATAATAGTTTATTTTTTTATCGACACAATGATTTCGACTACACATGAAAACTATGACAACTCGTCGACCGATCACACCGACGTGCCATATCACACATACATCACACAATAAGTTCAATCGCACTTTACATTTAAATGGTAGAATGAGAACTCGCAAGCATAGCACGTTGCTCAAATGTGTTAGCCGCAAACGGCACGGCGAAGTTTTGATTCGCAACGTAACAAAGTGAAAGTCGGGCGGGGCGCGGGAGGGGGGCGCGGTGCGGTGCGGGGCGCGGCGCGTGGGGCGCGTGAATGGGCCGGCGGTAAACAAGCGCGCTGCAGCGGTGCAGCGCGGCGCGCATCGATCGCGCGCATTGGGCCGGCGCGCGGCCACGTGACGCGGCGCGCCCCGCCATTGGCCCGCGCGCCGCGGCCACGTGAGCGCGCCGCGCCGCCGCCAGTCGCGGCGTGACATCGGCCGCGCTCGCTGCGCCGCCGCCGCGTAGACATGAGCCTCCTCGACACCCTCCTGGAGGCGGCGCGGTTCATCGAGCTGCAGGAGCGGCGCCTCCACGCCGGTAAGTGGAGCCCGCCCGCCCGTGCGGCCCGCCAGCCGCGCGGCCTGTTCCCCGGCCCCGGCGACGCTCGTACACGTGTAGCCCGCGCCGGCCGCCCGCGCGCCGCGCGGCCCCGCGCTGTGGACGTGGCGGGGCCGCCGCAGTCAGCTGATCGTGCGGCCGGCGAGGGGCGCGGGGGGCGGGGCATCGAGATGCACTCCAAACACAAAGTTTACCTCAAATCTAACACGAGCCAGGGTTGCGTAAGACCATCACGCGGTTCCAAAATCCAATGAAATCATCCCGCAAAGAATGATCGTCGATAGTTATAGTGTAACAATGAAACGAACAGAAGCGGCCGGTGACGTCTCGCTACGTGGTGCTAGCGGCGTGCGATTAGTCATTACTATTGGGTGTAGTACGCCGCGATGCGTCGCTCGGAAAGTTTACAAACAAGTTAACTTGATACGGCTTAGATTGTGATGAGCTTGCTCGACTGCCACTCGGTTATATGTAACGTAAATATAATTATATCACACCGGAATGTTATTATATAGATCTATAGATGTGCCTCGCCGTTTCACCCGCGATAAAAATTAGGCTTTACGTTTAGTTTTGTGAGAGCAGTTCCTATTATAAATTTCCATCCCTTTTACATTATGTTCTAGCCAAAACTAACCTGTCTTTGTATCCAAAAACCCTTCTTCCTTTGAGTTGTCCTATTTAATCTGGTTATATCAAGTTATATCTACTTACATAGTTTCGGAACAAATCTCTTTCTTGGGAAAGAATTTCTGATATCGGTCCAAATGTTTTTGAGTAGAATTATTAAAAACATACTAGCAGTGCAAATATATTTTTTCATTTATAATATTGCACAAGCACTAACTTTTATAAAGCTAATGAAACGCGAACATAATGAAGTAAATAATCTGTACATGGGCATTATGGCTCAGAAGTGGTTGCGACTTGAAATATTTTTGCAAATATTCGTACGTGACCAAATATAACTAAAGGTCAGTAGATAGTACAGTATGCTAAAGGATGTGAAGATTTATGTGAATAAAGTAATATACCTACATTTAAATTAAAAAATAATAATATTAGGAAAGATTTGATTGTTGTTTGAAATGGGAAAACTTAAAAACTACTAAACCGATTCAGAAAGTTTCCACCAACCCTGGTGTAATACACACTTCAGTATACTTTTACACAAAACAATGTATAGGTATTGTAATTGATGTTATTCTAGTATTTTTTATTTATTAATAAGATCTGTGAAACTTTCGTATATTTTTCCTCAATGATTGCGAAGGAAAACAAAAGAAATTCCTAGTAGGGTTTCCTTAACCTTAAAGTTCAAACTTATTCACAAACAAGATATTGGTACAGCCCTTAAAACCTGCCTCGTGTCTGTCAAAGCTATAGACGTTATAGCTGTTAACTTTTTTGTTATTCACAAAACATTAAGAAGGAATATTGGTCTAAATATCCATCTTAATAATAGGAGGTACTAGTAAATACTATTGTCGAGCCGTGATAAAGAAATATAACAATTTTCTGTGTTGTTGTTCAATGCTTAGTAAAATGATATAGGTAGAGATTGATTTTTATATGTTAATAGAGATACTAGCTTTCCATCCTCGACTTCGCTACTTATTTTAATCGTGGGAGTTACACTGGGTACATGCAAAATCAAATTTTTCATTAAAACTTATGTATAAATAGATAGTTTGTGCACCAGACAGTGAAGTGTGAGAGGCTGTATTTTAGGTAGCACATAAGCGTAACTGCGTGCTGCTTCTAGAGATAAACTTATCAATAGAAGCCATCGCGAACGCTTCTAAAATACGTTTCGTCATATCTTAATATGTTCATCTATTCAACTTATGAAGGGGAAATATTACAAAATTTAGAAAAGTTTTATGAGCCTACTTTTAAGGATTTTAAGTCTGTTATTGACATTTAAACGATACGAATAACGTGTGAAGGAGAATCTTATTGAATATCTCTTTCTTAGTCGTCTTATTTATGATGTAGAGCTTTTTTCTCTTCAAATTTTCCGGTTTGTTAATGTCTGTTGTAAATCTTATATATAAAAATGAATCGCAAAATGTGTTGGTAAGCGCATAACTCGAGAACGGCTGAACCGATTTCGATAATTCTTTTTTTATTATATTCCTTGAAGTACGAGGATGGTTTTTATGTAGAGAAAACGTAAATATGTACCACGGGCGAAGCCGGGGCGGACCGCTAGTTTTAAATAATTATCAGGCTCAATATATTAAATGTAGCCAGAAGGCACGAAATTATTACATGTAGAGATGCATGCAATACACGGCGAGTCATACCCACTTGCACTAGTAAGCTTTATCTATCAGACGACATAAAATGTGACAATTTATAAACAAGGGGCGGATATTACGTGTGCCAGGATATATGTAACGCACAGCGCTGCACCGCTCGAGCACGTCCAGTGACAGCGCTCGTTGCTACTTGTTGCATGCCATTTCGATGAGCTATCGAACCTGCTTTAGATAGCGAAACTAGCGCTTTAAGGTACAAGTTACAATGTGCCCGCGACTCTGTTTCCGATAAGGTATATTTTACCTGATTTGCAGCTTTTCAAATCGTGATGGGATTGGACAAACCAAAATACTCATGGTTTGCTGACCAATCACCAAATATTTATACTAATACGGAGACGGGTAATTATTTTATATCAGCTCTATATAAATTTCCGACGGTTAAAAATTCGTATTTCGTGGATAGGTCATTGAGTTACTATGCTTAAAGCGATCAGTCGATTAACGAGTCTCGTGTGAAGACTGATTTTCTTACATTATTTTAATCATTGCATACACTTAACATTGATTTCAAAAATCAGCTCAAGATTCAAAGAGTGCTGACAGTTGGCACCCTTTGGGCACTAGGGCTCTTAAAATCTAAAGTTGAATTGTTGAAAGTAACAAAATAGGGGACTATTATATGGTATGTCGATAGTAACACGTTGAGCAAGATTCGCAAAAACCGAAGCATCACATTGTTATATCGATTGCGTAATAATGAATTATATTTAAGGCGCGGAATTTTTACGACTACAACAAGATTAATGTTGACGATATTGTGTTACGTTTGGACAAGTTTTGCCTCGTGTTGTAATTGAGATAAGGCGATGATTATGTCTTATTTAGTAGGTAGTGAAAAATAGGATTTATCAATAAATATATATTTAAAAATTCTCTCTGCCAAAAGGTCATATAGAAATGGTATTGCTATCTTTTGAAGAAACCGAAAAATTTCTTAACGGGTAACTGAGCTGACACATAATAATATGTAGGTACAATATTTCGATTACAATTGAACTATTATACTTATTTCATTCATAAATTCCAGGAAATCTATTCTTACATCGAAAAGTTTTGAGGTGGTTGTAAATAAAACACAAGTTTGCATCAATAAGTTTATATTTTAATCTATCATACACACAAGTGACTAGTAAATTAAACAATTGTGTAAATAAGGAAAAGTGAGTGTCGCGATCGTCGCTCGTGGTCGTGATTCATAGACCAAATGTTTAGTCAGGGTCTGTAACTCGGAGTTTGTTCCCGAACGTTCTGAATCCCGTTCATCCCAATTGCGGATAATCTTCTTCTAATATATAAAGTTCTCGTGTCGCGGTGTTGGTAGTTCTCACTCCTAACTCCTAACAAACGGCTTGAACGATTGATATGAAATTTTGTGTGCATATCGGGTAGGTCGGATAATTGAACAGCATCTATTTGTCATACCAGCTAGTATGATCCCTGTAATGATGAAAATTTGTTGATGCTATCGAATAAAATAATGATGATACTTGGTATAAAATGTTTGAATTGAATTGAAGTAATGCTTCGCAATGGTGTTTTGTTTCTATGATAGGTGCACGGCGAAGTTATATCATGTTATATGTAAAACCGAGGTACGACAATGTATAGTAATAATATGAAATGTAGAGCTTATGAAAATGTAGATGTAGAGTCTTTTACTTGCAATCATTATATAATGTAAGACGATTAAGCGTGATGACATAGTTAGGTTAGTGAGTGTCACCCTAAAACTAGTCTTAACCTCCTTGTTATAAAGAGCAATTTTGTTCCTATGGCGGTATGTGAAATATTTTTGTTTCTTTCGTTTGGCAATCAGAGTGCATTCTTGTCGTCCAAATGCACGTGTATTATAAAAACGTCACGTTCTGTTTATTCCTATGTTTGCTTTGGGATATATATTTTGGGAATCAACCTAAACAACCTTCACCTTTCTCTGGTACATTGGAAAATAGAAGTTAAATGTTGTGTGTTAGAGCCTAAGAGGTGTTTGATAATTCCGAAAAATACTTCATGGTCATAGGTTATTTGCAATTAACCTACAGGCCAATGAGGGAAACATATGAATGATTGAATTTCGACGTTTTCAAAGTTGTTCGACATGATACATTGCAATTGTTTTGCATGTAGCTCTGTTTGTAAAGATATCCACAAGAAGAGAACTTTGTGGTCTTTACACAAATAATGGCTCTTTGTATGTAATTTTATATTCGAAATCTGACTCATCAGCGATATCAACATCCATCATTGAAATAACCACATAGAGATAACCACAGTAGTTGCAATATATTAAAGGAAAATACCGTTGATACCTAATTATTATTGGCCGAGCGTTGCAAAATCCTATTGATGAGACATTAAACTACATGTTTACTGTGTCTACGCATGATTGACCACAAAAACTTCCACGAGGTTATATGTGTCACTATCGTAGTGAAGGCTAGACTCATTTTACACAATATTTTTACCACCGGTTCGGAAATTGAAAAGCACTTTCGACGAAAAGGTATGGAAAAGGTGACTTAAGTTATAACACGGACATAAAGTACCTTTCTATTTTAAGTGGGAAATCTTTCATAGACATAACCCACGGCCTCCGGGGAAGGGGCCGTGGGTTATGTCGGATTTCTACCGACCAAAACACCACAGTGTTCCGTCAAGCCGCATCAACGACGGGGCCACAGGTATGGTAGAATTCGTCCGTGACGGACATAAGATACCTACTCTAATCCCAATTCAAGCAAATGGCTATTTCAATTTCGGTACATGATTGTGTTTTAAACAATAGCATAATGATGGCGAGGTCGGTTCAGCGAAGAAGTGAAAGTGAGTGCGGCCTCGTGATGGCCCCACGACCACGCCTTGGCGCATCCTTGAGGAACCA
Source organism: Colias philodice (assembly GCF_061535455.1). Classification (NCBI taxonomy): domain Eukaryota; kingdom Metazoa; phylum Arthropoda; class Insecta; order Lepidoptera; family Pieridae; genus Colias; species Colias philodice. The sequence goes on along the minus strand of NC_143106.1, from coordinate 10,283,405 downwards.
ATAACTGTGGGACCTATAAGTTAAAAAGGTAGTTAAAGGCAGAGGTGTTCCTACTCTGCTATTAACGATTTTCCTTAAAAGGCAGAAGGTTCTCAACTCTAAGCAGATTTTGCTTTAGAAACAAAATCGCAGTTGGAAGTTTGGACGAAGTAGTAATGAAATAATGTTGATAGTATGATGAATAACCTTGACACGTTTTTGCGACGATTTACGATTTATTTTTATTTTACGGTTATTGTTAGACCATAGAATTAAGGACTACCAAAACAACAGTTAACGTTTAAAGATCCTTATGTTATAGAGATAGATATAAGCTATCACTATCTTTCTGGCCATGGTACGGAACGCGTTGTTCTCGTACGCGGCTCGCGTTTGGCGGATCGTGTTCTAGGACACAAGTGGGAGAGATCATGTGCTCGTCTAAGCCGTAAAGCTCAAAACAATTTCACAATTGCGTTTTATTCGTTCGGTGATTGGTGACGCGGCCGTCTTGTTGACAGCGTTTCGTCAGTTACGTGTGCTGTGTGATGTAGTATTGTAATTATAATACGCGCGGGGGCTTAGTTATTTGTATTATTTACATGTTTTGTTGAGACCTGTTATTTTCTTAATTGTTAGGTACCTAATCGTGTTTTTGATTTGTAATTATTATCTATTGGGGAAATACAGTGTCAAAATGTTGGCGTCTTCTTCGAAATTATTGGCCTTGTGAGAATAATTATTTTCCATACATTTTACACGTATCCGAAACCGGTTGAGTTGAAAGGAGTAGTAATTAAAAGTAGCCTTCTTGGAACTAGCGCTTTTTGCTTGAGACGAATTCTTTGCATACTATCATTTTTAGTACGCAATCAAATGAGTGATATATTTTTGTTAGGTTTGATCAAAAAATTGTATTAAATATTCCTGAATTCACTGGTTCTATTCAGAAATGATAATTTCAGAAAGTTAAAGATATGTATTTTTGAAAGAAACCTAGATGTACAAACAGATGTTTATTGTTTGAAATTACCACCAACTATGAACTCAGAGATTGTAAACGATATAAAAATCATTGATAATCCTAATACGGATCCAAACTATCCTTTAGCAACAGAAACTGTTCGCAACCGAGTAGAATATATTAAAACTAGCCATCGAGATCGCTTCTGAATCCACTCAGAACAGTTGCAAAAAATGTTGTCAGCATTTTAATGCTGTTTACCGCCATTAATGCATACGTGACACTAATGGAGATGGCTCACTGACACCCAGATATTCTGTTGCGTTCTCCACATTATTGTAAAGATAGCGACCGCCTCTCTGTCTCGCCTCGCCCGCTCGCTGAGAGCGGGACGGAGAATCATTTGACAGCAGTTCAACTATAATTTCATTGGACTCTATAAAATCACCGATATCTCGCGTGTTTTCTGATTAAACCAGATATAAGTTTAGTACCGATATTAAGCATACAGAGCGATAGAAGAAATTAGATTTTCATTTCGCAAACGCGTCACGTTTTGTAATTATATTCGAATCTGGATTAAGTTTATCGAGCAGCCGTGTATAAATAATAGATGAGTTCGCCGCTCGAAAATATCTGTTAGAATTGTAAAAAATGATTTCCGAGGGAAATGTATTGTGATTTGTGTCATGTCGTCGCTTTGCATTAATTGGTGGGAACGGTACTCCCCCGCCGCCCGCGCGCCGCGCCCCGCTCTGCCCGTTACTCGCTTAAATTACAATACGATATTGTTTCAGATTTTTCGCGTCACTCGAATACAAATTTAATGTGAAACTAGCGAGCCGGCCCCGCTTCGCTCGCACAGGCACGGAATTAAGTCGTTTAACTGAGCCAGTTAAGGTAAACTTCCATATTACTCGTTGTATGACATTGTACACAGTACGTCGAGATTGCTGGGAGAATCTTTCTGAAGTATGCATTTTAACTTAAGTACCTGATCTTCGAGACATATTAAAACTTAAACAGGTTATAGTATGTGGCACATAAATTGATATCGGCAGAAAATGCAGCATAAAAGTACCATAAAACATCTTAGCAAATTCTTTGCAAAATTTTATCTCGAAAAATGTTGATGAGGAGAGCTCCATTACCATAATAACATTTTCTATTGTCGTCATTATTAACGATTAATCATGTCGTGAATGTTGTCATATAATATTTTTTGTAAGTTTTATAATGTAATAAGCACTTTTATCAACGGTTGCGCGAACAAAACTCGGGGCTTTCACGATACGCGCCGTATCTCAGTATCCTGTGGGTCCCCTTTGTTTCGCCCGCGATAGCTGCTCCACACTGCCGGAAAAATCCAGCTGATAGCGATCGACACGTACAGTAAATGTAAATCGTCACCGATTACATTAATGTTACCTCTGTGCACAATTACTCGTTGGAAAATGGTCCTCGAAGGACCATTATTACAAGTAATTGAATTATTTTGTATCTAAGTATCGCCTACTTTCTTTTTCTTTTAAATTGATATCGCTAATGCTCTGTGATACACAGATAGAATAGAATTCTGCCAAAGTTACGTGATATAAATCTCAATCAAGTTATCTCGGTCGGCAGGTAGCATCGAATAAGTATGATTTTCAGGCTCGCAGGCAGTTTGATGAGATGGGCAGAATCCAGAAATAGAATGTAGGTATATCGCTAGGTCGGGCGCAACCTGCTCGACCGGCAGGTGCGGTGTACGCGGGGCACATGAGCGCGGGGAGCTCGCCTGCACGGCGCACGCTGCACCGCGCCAAGGTCAGCCGCCGCACGCATGCGCTCCCTCGCCGACCTTATCGCGTACGCCCGCCGTGTTTATGTGTTCCTGCGACCTGCACTCGAAACAATGCCTTCTCTCATACGGAAATCTCGAAAACATCGATAACCTCTCCCCCTGGCTCCGCTCGCCTTCGCTCCGCCGCGTCGTGCCGCCAGCTCGACTTAATTTTTAATCTTTAGAGTTCACGGTTAAATGCGTATATTGGTATGCGCCTATTTATAGCGAGATCGACGAAAGTTCGTCTCTCGCCGCGCCGTGATAACTCGCCACGCGTAGGCAGGCCCGACCTGTTATTATGGATTCGTATCTGCGGCAAACGTTTTGTCTCGCGGTCCCTCAGCATCTACCGTGACGGCTCGATGACTTGGTCTACTTAATTTTATCAATGTCATCTTGACACAAAGCGTTTAACTAACTGGTATATCTGACTTCTCTGTATTATGTCAGTAAAAATAGTAATTATTTTTCATAAAATAACATAATAAGGTGTTAACCATCCGTTTGCAACAATATTTTCACAGAGATAATATGGTATTCATGAATAACAATGAATAATGATGTATCGTCGGCGAATGTGCGTCGCCCGTCGCCGTGTGGTGACGGTCGCTATGGCTCATTAGAAAGTTAGCTTTTTCGCACATAAGGAGCGCAGCGCGGGGCCCGGCCCCGGGCCGCCCACGGTCGCGTCGTCCTCCGCAACAGCCGCTTCGACACAATGTTCCATTCACCTTATTCGCCGAGGTTCAGTGACTCCGCCGCGTCACCGGCACACGAGCGCCGCCGGCTCATCGGCCAGCGCCGACTGCAGTTAGCATTCAGTGGAAGTGCGGGTGCTCGGCGACCTCGTTCCGGCGGCGGGAGCGCCGCGGTTATGTAAAGCGCTGCATGTGCGAGTGTTGCGCTCGGCCGCGTGCGAGCGCGCTGCAGCGGGGGCGGGGCGGGGGGTGAGGGGGGGGCGCTCCTCCCGCGCGGCGTCACCGGCAGCTCGCGGCCGCGCGCCGCTCGCTGCGGGTCAGTCGTCGAGCGCTGCTTGTCGACGTCGGCCGCGCCCGGCTGTCGTTGAGAACGCTCCGGCGTGTAGCGCCGGATCCGCGGTGTGTCGACTTTCGGGTGCGTACCGGGGCCCGCGGGTGCGTTCGCGACGGTCACGATCGCGGCCCGTCAGCTGTGCTCTAAAATAGCGCGCGTTATCATCGCGACCTCGGAGGCGAGACGAGATAGCGCGAGGTCGGCGGCACCTGCGCGCCGCCGCACACGTGCGCGGCCCGCGGTGCAGCGCCGGGCTGCGGACCCAGCTCTCCTGCCCGCCGCCGCTCGTCTCTCTCCGCAGGATCGCGATATCGCTTTGTTTGATGCCAATATGTAAAAACTATCGAGAATTCTTTATGGAAATCAGACGCTAATATAAAATCTGATGATCTATAATTACCACGGTGGTTATAAAAAATACTACTGACCGAATTTGTGAGATCGAACATTGATGACGCTGGTATTGTAGCGACTTTAGCGAAGAAATAAGTTGAAATGAATCTTTCATTTATACAACAGTGACTGAAACGATTCGATTCACTTTGCTCTCCTTTGTCGCTTAGCATTTATCGTTAATTTTCTGATATCAGCTGCTTATCTTCATATAAATATATACGTGCCACACGTATGTGAGATTGTTATTATGTAAAATATGTTGACGATTTTATCCCAGGTTCAATTCTTACTAATATTACTGTCTTGCTATTTAACCCCCCTACACGGTGTTGATTGACCTTCTTAAACTAGTTTTTAATTCTTCCACGATCACTGAAACGACTGAGGCTTTTATTGTGTTTTTATATTTAGTAGGTCTTCTAAAAATATTGTTAGTTCAGTGATATCATGTAGCCAATCAAAATTTTTCTTTGTTATTTCGTTCATGTTATAAGATGTAGCCAACGTTTATTTTCGTCGTTATGTTGGATTCTCTTGCAGTTCGTTCTTTTCCTCGTGTTTTATTGTTTCTCTTTATCCATTGAATTACTCTCTATATTTTCTGTCACGAATTCAAAGGTGTCAGAAATTATTGGACCCAACATTTTTCTTTTATTTTGGCCTTCTTCAGTTTCATCATACCTATAATTGTCTGGATTTATTTGGGCTCCTTATATACTTTCTGTTGTAATTTGATAATGTTATTAGTTACCTGTGTTCCCTTTTGTTGAGTCTCAAACGCTGAAACCGTAAAAATGAATAGGCACTGCGCAAATTTCTTCGAAATAACGAGAGTTTGGGAACTTTTTCATTTTTGTTATATAATTTGTTTATTTGGAAGCTTATGTACACGACTATCAACTGTTGATTTTGTGGCATTAAAATGGCTATCATATGTAATCGTATATTGATCCAATTTATAGATAAAAACAGCTAAAAAAAACTAAAGGCTAGCATTTCTGTTCTGATCAATATTTTTAATATATTCGTTACTAAAGATAAATTTTAATATAATTAATTTTACTTCGCATTCGTTTTTGGTTAACCTAGAGTGGTGGGAACACCACTTGATGCCAATCAGAATATAGGTAATTCAGAATTTCTCGAAACCCATCTTTATTTGAAAAAGACGTTAAAATGCAACGGTGACTGTATTATGCTAAATTGATTTGATCGCGTTCTCGGCAGTTCGTGTTTTTAGTTGATCAAACGATTTGAATATATAAAATTGCTATCATTTTTCAAGACTCGTGTATTTGTTTGTATTCGTTAAAATATTAATACGCAATAAGATTTCCGATCGAGGTGATAACATTTATCTCAAAGGTTGTTCCAGAACATTGCAAGCCAAACGCTTTTCTAATCGCTGTGTGCAATTAATGTAATAATTACGCCATTTCAGTGTGCAAGTTAATAATATGTTGCATCTGTTAAATGTTTAGGATATAACCAGTTAATCTTAATGGTCTTAAGACTCACTGTCAGACTTTTTAATTTAGCGATACCCTTCGATTCTGGATCTGGATATTTTGGTATGCCCCCAATTTTGTTTTATGAAATAATTTGAAGATCACATACATTTTAATAAGTAAACAATATCTAATACTATATATATAGGTTATTGATTTCATAGGGGTGATTTTTTCCTAAATTCAAAAATCAAGCTTTTCTAAGAAGATTCCAAAAACTTCTACAGTAGGTAAAGTTTTCCAATGAATCGCTTGAGGTATCTCTATGCTTCAGTTTCGTTTCTTCCATTTCTTTTGGATATCTTCCAGGCTTAACAACTCTATCTAAAATCATTGTCCATCATCTAGACCATCTCGAGAGGACCATTCGATGATAGCTCGATAGATGTTTCTTGTTGCGCAATCTGTCGGTTACGTAACGTTAGCACGCGTCGTCCTAGCATTAATTATGCTATTTTGTGTCGATATCGGATGATCTCGGTGTCAGGTTGCGTCGTGTCATTGTAATGGTGTCAAACAAGTGGGGACTGGTGTGCGAGACGAGGGTAGTCGTGCTCATGGTTCAGACCAATTGCTATTTTTCTTATTGGGTTCTTGTAATATTCGCATTGGATAGAAATTTTGTAAAAGCTGTTCAATGAGCGTATTCATATTTAAGCGATGTCAGGATAGGTTCTATTGCTCTGTGTTTATTAAATAGAAAATTAACAAACGATTTCTGCCCAGGATGTCAAGAATAATTATTGATTAAAATGTACTTTAAATTGAATATTAAGACAAAAATGGATGCCGATAAAGCAGTTACACCTGCATAATAATATCTTATTACATATATTGTTATAAATTCTTTAGATAAAATTATTACTTGTACAGAAAATGTTTTCAAATCACACGTGTACCTATGCATATATGCGCATTACTCTTTCTTCAAACATTATTATGTAACACTTCGAAGGTTTCCTCGCTATCGATACAGCTCGTACTTGACGTATCCCTAACGTTTTCTAATTTCATCTGAACGTATCGACGATTCGCTTTTAAAAATTTCACCCGATCTTGGCTTCGGTTCAGTATAAAAATAATCGTTTCTTATTTTCACATGTCATCTAGACAACTGAACGTGTTATTTTTATTCGATAACTAGCCGACCGCCCCGGCTTCGCCCGTGGTACATGTTTACGTTTTCTCTACATAAGAACCATCCTCGTACTTCAAGGAATATAATAAAAAAAGAATTATCGAAATCGGTTCAGCCGTTCTCGAGTTATGCGCTTACCAACACATTTTGCGATTCATTTTTATATATAAGAAGATTTGGTAATTTTAAATCTCCATTTGATTAATTACAGTGGTTATAAACAAGAGCCAAAGCGGATTAGCTCAGTATAAATTGCAGCTGAATCAGCTGTGACACGTGTTACTTCTTTGTTAGACTATGCAATAAGGTCTACCGTCGTACCAGGGCGGCATGACGCTGCAGGCGGTAGCGGCGAGCGGCGCGGGGGGTGCGGGCGGGGCGGGAGGTACACGTGCTCGCGGCCGTATCCCCGTGCATGCCATGCGTTCCCCCCCGGCCCGCCGCCCCCGCACTTGTTGAGCGCCCTCACTATCCGTGCCACTGGCCTTCGAGCCACACGACAATATTATTATAACAACTCGCTCCTCTTCCTCGCATACTTTCTGTCTCTTTCCGACGTGCGATTCGAGGCTATCGATTTCTACATCTCGTATATTATGTTATTGTCCTTTTAATTGATACGTTTCGCAACTGTTAAGTATTTTCATTAGAAATTCATAACGGTCACTGAAAAATTTCAAACGATGCATGCACAGTGCACACAAGGCAATCTAGAAAATTCCGTATCGTCTGTTCGGTTGTTTCAGTTTCGAGTTTGTTTTGGATGTTTGAAAAGGTTGAGTTATCGAACGCTCCGGTATGGCCTCCGCCAACTCCGGGGCAGATTGACGTCACCGCACCGGGCTTACGCTTGTGAGTCAGGCGTTACGAGCTGTCGCAACCCATGCGTTATACACTTTACTCGTTTCGACATCTTTTATTTGAGCACTACAAAGTGTACGAAAGAGAAATCACAGACACTTCGAAGTTATACGCAGTTCCTTCACTACCTTGTTTGTTTTAACTTTTAAAGTTTTCCTTCGAATCAATTGTGAAAACTTTATCACTTGCTCATGTCTACAATACCTGTGTCAACAATAGATTATCAGTGGGGCTTCTGAAAAGTTTGCCATTTTACGTAAATACAATGTAGAACAAAAGTAAATTGCCAACAGTCGAGTCTCTGTTACTTTCGACAATGAGCGACGTTTCAGAGTATTTGAAAATAAATGATCCACACTCTACAGGCCGCAATATGCTCATTGACTTGTTTTATTACTGTGGTATTGAACAAAAGCGTCTAAATCCATATTACTACTTTACTGTCCGGACAATCGTACTCGATAATTAAAATAGAAATCACTTATGATCAAACGCACCCGCAGTTTCCCTAACGTTAAAGTTTTTACAGTTGAAGTTCTGAAAAAAAAAATACTTATGAGAATATTCATATAAGTTAGTGTTTATATAGTGGAATAAGTGACAATGAGAACAATAAAAAAAACAGTGAAAGCGAAAAGGACTTGCGAGAGTAGTAAGTAAAGACTGACCCGACGTAGAATGGGTATACTTATGGAAAGCTCAGAGGGTAACTCGGTCGGAGGCAACCGTCGCATTGGCGAGCCGGAGCTCTTCAGCGCCATGAGTGCGCCCGGAGAGTACTACGAGACTCTGCACACCATTGCCATCAACACCAGGGAGACAGAGTTCGGCAGCTACGTGGAGCCGATACCCATCACGCTTAAAGCGTACAAGCACATGCAGACGCTCCCCCGCGCCGCCGACGGCTACGGGTTCCCGCAATCCGTCATCACCCCCTTGAACCCCGTCAGCCAGGGCGAGCTAGACCATCCTATGCCGTCGGTTATCATTCAGAGCCCAGTCAAGGAAGACAGGGTGAAAGTCGCGAGGCCTCCTAAAAAGAAGTGGATTAAAGAGTATTTGGGTAAGTGACACGTAGATAAGATTACCCGACCGACGCGTGTTGTATTACGCTACTTTGTCAGAGGACTTTAAATAGATACTGCGTTCAATTAATATGTCGGACAGATGTTAAATTCGTTGCAGCATCATAAGACCCGATATAATTATGTATCAAAACACGTACGATTTAGATTACTCGGCGACGATCGTCCGCCGACCTTGCCGTGGCAACCTTGTGTTGTTTTTGCACAATAGTGAGGCTGCGCGCGACTAAATTCGTCAATGAACGGTGCACACAGCCTCATTTGAAATGAATAACAATGTCAGTAAGAGGTACATAAAAATATCGCTTTCTTTAATTGTGTCCGTTCTGGTTTCTGTCCAGTCTCCAGAAAAGTCCTTCTACTAATCTTGAAATAAGTAAGCGTTCACACGTTTCATTAACAAAGAGGATTTTCTAGTTTATCATTCGCTCTCCTATTTGCTCTGCTCCGGAAATATGAAGTTACACAAAAAACTAACCAGTTTGAAGGAGTTCAGGGCTTGAAAAACTTGGTTGAAATTGACACAATGCCATTTGCAAACTGTGACTATGTTATTTCCCAATTTATTCACAACTTAAACAAGAAAAGCTGATAGAAGGAGGTAATTAACTAAATATAATGAAGAAACAATTATTATGTTACATTGTGTTTACAATAGAATGTATACTTTACAATGTAATGAACGATTAGGAAACGATAGGAGGAATAATAGTGCATATAGATAGACTACTACCAGTTATCAAGGCCTTACATACATCGACAACAGCGATAATTTTAATATTCATCGTGACGTCGGCGCCCTTTGCAGTCACTGTGTTTAAGGTTAGGCTAGGTTATAGTCGCTTTGCAATATGTTCCCATATTAGAATATAGGGGGTTTCGACTACGGGCCTTCAAATCTGGATTAGATTAAGGGATAACTAGTCAAACATGAGGATATTTAACTGTAATAAATTCCGTTCTTGTCACTGCACTGTCATTACAATGTCTTTCGATCGATATTAAGTTCACGGTTGCCATTTTATCAGCAATCAAGTGCGTACGATATTTCGAATGTTACACAGTGTCATCGGCTACCAGGGCAACAGAATTGTCGAGGCGCTCATAGCGCTAACTAGCCAACTTACTGTCGCCCAACAAGGTCGAGGATTTTACTTTTTAATACCTACGTGTGAAGTGATTCCTGCACCGTTATAAATTAAAGATTCGTTTAATTTATTAAGCTATCCTTTAAAAGCCTTATAAATACGTGTTTAAAGCAATCGTCAGTTGGAGAATTGCTTCTTTTTTTAAAGTGAACCGGTTTCATGGCGTTGGTTAGCTTCATCAAATACTTTTAGTATGTATTCTGTAAATTATTGATGGATTAAACTAAAAAATGAAATATTAACTCTTTGCATCGCTCTTTGTTCACATCAACATTTAGCCGCAGTATATACTTACTTCTTCTGTGCAATAAGATGATTCGACTTGCGGAACCAACATCAGCCTTACAGTTCCATATTTTTGAAAATAACTAAATGTTATTAAATATAATCTATACAAATATTATAAAGAGGAAAGGTTTGATTTTTTGTTTGTTTGTTTGTATGAATTGAATAGGCTCCGAAACTACTTGGCAGATTTGAAAAATTCTTTCACTGTTGGAAAGCTACATCATTTCTGAGTGACATAGGCTAGGTTTTATCCCGGAAATCCCACGGGAACGGGAACTATGCGGGTTTTTTTTTGAAAACGCGGGCGAAGCCGCAGGCGGAAAGCTAGTCATTAATATAATCATTTATATTAAGCGAAGTTTTCCTTCTCAGTTTACATGTTTTATTGTGTAGACAGTAGTACTACAGCGGCCTACGCAGTAACCGTAGATTGAATAAGCTTTGACGCATTACGACCAAACACAAAGTGCGTAAAAGCGTTACTTTGTAGCTGTAGCAACTTTGCAACGATGACGTCATTCCATTTTGTTCAACTGTCGAATCTGACATTTCACGCGAAGCCTATGAGTTTAAACATTTTTAAACGTAATTTGAAAATGTACAGATTTGTTGCTCTACGTTTGAAAATGTACAGATTTATTGCTCTACATTTTAAAAGTTCAGGGTCTTAATATTTTTATTATGAAATATCTGAAGTACTTAGATAATATTTAATTTAGCTTCATTGGTATCGTGATCATGAAGTCTTGGGTGAGATTTAGACTTACCCGATATGCACAGAAAATTTCATGAGAATCGGTCCACCCGTTTCGGAGGAGTATGCAGACTAACATTGTGACACGAGAATTTTATATATAAGACTAGCGGTCCGCCCCGGCTTCGCCCGTGGTACATATGAAAAATAGATGTTGGCCGATTCTCAGACTTACCCGATATGCACAGAAAATTTCATGAGAATCGGTCCACCCGTTTCGGAGGAGTATGCAGACTAACATTGTGACACGAGAATTTTATATATAAGATTATTACATATTTAGTACATATAGGTAGATAGAGATCAACTCTATCTAGTCTTAGGGGAAGACATGTTGTATAAGACTCTTTGTAACTAATACGTTTGTATCAGAATTATTAATTTACTCTTAAAATATACCTGAATATACATTTTGGACCGGTTCTATTGCGAATTTGAAACAAAAAATTCATGTAAGTAGTAATAATTTTTTAATGTCCATATTTAAATGATAAAAAATAACGAGTAATAAATCAGTTGAAGGTGATAAGCGGAAAAATATATTTTACTTAAAAATCTGTTTCATCATGTTTTAATAATTCAAGACTATTGATTATGAATTACAGTTAGGTTTTTTAGTTCTATTTTTTTTGTTCTACAAAGATGCTCGTAAGTAATATGAATAATTTTTTCTCGTAATTTTCCTATGCGTTTATCGTTATTTTTGTTCAGTTAAACCGATATCCTATTCCTAAAACCCATAATGTAATGAGCAACCTGCAAATCACATTTATATTACGACTTTAAATGAGTCATTACTTAACAGAATAAGTTACATGTGTTTTTATTAACATTACATAACATCACACACACATAGACCTTCTAAGCTTATAAAATGACTTGCGTAACTGGCTCGTGCGGCGTGCCTAAGCAGGATTCTCATAGTTCAAGTTATTAAAGAGTCTATAACCGCCTTTGAAAATGGAGGAAGATTTATCTCATTTTAAACCTTATAAAAAAGTAGAGACGTCCGGTTTTGCATGAAAGTACTAAACACTGACCGATCTCCTGGAGTGAAATCTCTGATTACCTATAAAGCTTTACCAGGATACAATAATGCTTCCTGGTGATTAATTTTCTTATTTATATGTGTATACTGTATATATAAAGTAAGGTTCATCTCTGAAACTGAAATCTACAAATCACTTCAAGGAATAGACATTAACAAGGGACCAGGCCCAGACGGAATCGCTCCCCTGTTCTTAAAAACTTGTTCTGCGCAACTCACAAAGCCTCTGTACCACATCTACAATAAATCTATCTCCCTCGGCCATTTTCCGACTAAATGGAAAATTGCACACATCACTCCAATACACAAAAAAGGTGATCAGAGTGATGTTAAGAATTATAGGCCGATATCAATACTGTCAGCCATGGGTAAACTGTTCGAATCCATAATTTACAACAGATTTTATTTTCATCTCAAACCTCTGTTTGACCCCTGTCAACACGGTTTTCTTCCGGGGCGTTCAACCATGTCTAATCTTTTGGAATACGTCAGCGACATCAATGAAGAGCTCGAAAAACAAAATGAAATTCATGCTATCTACACCGATTTCTCCAAGGCATTTGACATGGTTGATCATAGCCTTCTTGTCCAAAAATTGTACCACGCAGGTATTTGCGGCTCTCTGCTCAGATGGTGCGAATCATATCTGCGTAATAGGTCCCAATTAGTTGTACTCAGAGGTTACAAGTCAGTCGCTCGACCATTACCCTCAGGTGTACCTCAAGGCTCTCACCTCGGTCCACTCTTTTTTCTACTATACGTTAACGACCTAGGTGCCAACATTACGTCTAAGTACCAAATGTTCGCCGACGATCTCAAATTGTATAGGGTAATAAAAAACCATGAAGATACTTTAGCATTACAAAACGATATCAACAGCATTACATTATGGTGCGCAAAAAATAACATGTTCCTTAACGTATCTAAGTGTTATCATATAAAATTCACAAGGAAACGTAATCCACTTCATATAACTTACTCTATTGATAACATTCCAATCGGTGAAGTCACGTACATTCGCGATCTCGGTGTTGTGGTGGACACAAAAGTCGACTTTCGCGAGCACATAGACTCGTTAGCAACAAGGGCCGCACGCCTTTCTGGATTCATCATTAGACAGAGCAAATTCTTTAATGACTCTGAAGTACCAGTATTGCTTTTTAATTGCTACGTACGATCTCTCCTCGAATACTGTAGCCCTGTGTGGAATCCTACTTATGCCGTACACATACAGCGGTTGGAACGGATACAGAAACAATTCCTGTACCACCTAACTTTCACTCACAATCTTTGCCGTAACCTAACGTCTTATTCTTCTAGACTTATGCACTTTAAAATGAAATCGCTTGAAAGCAGACGGACCCTTTCTGATATCGTGTTTCTATACAAAATTATAAATGGTAAAATAGATAATTCTCAATTATTAGGAAAAATTAGCATACATGTACCAAGGCCATTCAGCCGTCCCACTAACATGAAAACGTTTAGTCTTCCCTTTTGTCGTACAAACTACGCTCAACACTCGTCATTGCACCGCATGTGTTCAGCTTACAACGAAAAAGTTTGTAATAACGTCGATATATTTAGCGCATCCCTAAATTCATTTAAAAAATTAGTTTCCAAAATTGCATAAATATTGTATTTAAATTGATCCATAATGTTATTTTTCTAAATTATGTTAATATTGTATCTAATAATGTAAATATGTATTCGCATACTTATTATTGCAGGCTGTGTTCACCTCTAGAAGGTCTAGCACCTATTACTTGTGATGTATCATAGAATAACCATATCTATTTTTGTAGTGCTATGTCCAGTTTGGTGGACCTAATAAAAAAAAAAAAAAAAGGTTTATGTCCGAATTCCAAACCGCACGTAAGGGTCAGCTCACACCGAGACGCGACGCGGCGCGACGCTGCGCGCACATTTTTCATAGAGCGACTCAGAATATACTTTATTCACTACACGAAAAGATACACATTGCTACGCCGCGAGGCACCTCGAGGCGCAGCGCTGCGTGGTGCAACGTAATCTGAATTCTCACAATGTAATGTGTATCTTTTCGTGTAGTGAATAAAGTATATTCTGAGTCGCTCTATGAAAAAAGTGCGCGCAGCGTCGCGCCGCGTCGCGTCTCGGTGTGAGCTGACCCTAAGGCTACACGTGCTGAGGCGCGACCCGAAATATAGGGCGCGGGTCGCGAATCGCGAGGTTGTTGACATCGCGATATTGCGTTACTATCGCGCCGTTTCTTTTGTCCCCGCTCATTGCGCGCTGATTGCCCGAGTCCATCGCCACCGACGACGCTATTCGCGCCTGATAAACGATAGCGTATCGCATTCCTGCATACGAATGAGCAAAGCGGGATAAGTGCCTTATAACGCGTTAAGTCAAATTACCAATTAAACATTTAATTGGATCACTAATCGTTCGAACGTGTAGTATTGGCTATCGAAGCGTCAGACGTAAATAGAGCAGTAGAAATCAGCAGGTGGTGGATCAGTATTCGCGGTCGGGTGTTTCCGGCGAGCCGAGACGTCACGTGGCGGGCCCGAGCATGCGGCCCTCCCCCCTCCCCCGCTCCTCCAGCTGCCCGCACACCTCTCTCCCGCGAGTCTCCTTCCTCCGCGCCGCGCACCCCGCTGTCGCCGCCCGACCAAGTCGTGCGGTCACCTTCCACGCTACTTAGTACAAACAATTCACTACGAACTGAACAATGGCGAATTACGAACACTAAACTAATACACACCAAAGCGTTACCTACTACGTAGAGAAATAGAATCAAAACTTTACTGCTCAAGATTTAGCTGATTTAATGACGTGCAGGCGCGTAAACAATCTAAATATGAATGTTTATCAGTTCTAGTTCTGGTACCGGCCTTGCTAAGTTGGAAACTAGGTGGCCGAGTGCAAATTGTATGAAAAAATAAAAAAAATTCCAACTATTGTTTCTTTACGATAAGATTGTTCGTTTAAAAGCTACTTTCGCAGTTGATTCATTACAGTTAATGCGTTGTTACAAGAAGATTGTATTATTCCTGAATACAATACATTTAGTTTACGACGACACAACACAGATCCAAACACTCTACATAAGAGTTCAATGAGATTCAAATATCAGCGGTTTACTTGAAAGTTGAAACCGTTCAAAAATATAAACAAAATGTTAAACTTTTACAAAACGTTGAATATATATCAGTTTAAGATATCCATTTCTTTCTAAGGAACGACCAGAACCAGAACGACCATTTGGTTGGGTATGAGTTATGACATTGCGTCGTATCAGATGTTGAGATGCTTCTAGAACATTTTCTAGCTATTTTGCATAGATTGTAATCTCTAGGTAGAGTTCTCCTTTCAACAAATAGGTGATAGTTTGCATGTGTCGAATTATAATTATATGAATGTGTTATTCGGATTGGTTAGTTAGGTTTACATAACGTGTTTAGAATTATTGGTCTCTGTTTTTACCCGCGTCGCTAATTGACTCACAGCTTGTAGCTAAATCTAAACTTGTATTCATTATACATTACACTGTACGTGTACACTACAGTGTACACTTGCAGTTTGTGGTTCGCGATGGAGATATCTCGTGCCTCTTTCGCACAGTTTGTTTCCCTTCGCACGCGATAGAAACGCCGCCGCGCCGCCATGCGCATTTGTACCAGGCTCATATGACTAGCAGGAGCCTGACAATATATTACAAGGTAGAGCCTAGAGACGATTCACTTTTTTAGTCAATTTTTATAATAATTAATGAATAATTATTATTGTATTCGTCGAGGATGAACTAACCGAAATTGGCATTTTTAAATGACAGTTATTGGCGTACCAAGTACCAACTATGTAAAGCTATTTTTTGATGATTAACGGTTTCTAAATTATAAAAATAGCGCGATTACATTCTGCGTAATTATCTTTATCTATTCATGAAGTTTTTATTAGACTGCTAAGAAACACAAATTAGTTAAATAATTAATTGGGCGTCTATCGTCTCAGTTGCGACGTAATAAGGAAAATACTTATGTATTGTTCGAGAATTTTCTTTATCTGATTATCCTTGTCTGCCCTCCGGGTACTCGTGCGTGAATGTAGCAGGATTTCAATAGCACCCCATGGAGCGGAGTGACGCAAGTTGAAATAAAATGTGATTTTCCCTGGCAGCGACTGTCAACTGCCGATAACTTGCATAAGCACCCTGCCTCTCATGTTACCTTAGTACTGTTTGTGACATTTTGTTGAAAATTTCTTTTCTTTATTTTTCTTCGGCCAGTTCGGCTATTGTTGCGATTTTCAGTTGTTATGAGTTGAATTTATGGAGAAATACAATCAATTTCTCTTTTGTTTTTCATGCTTAAACTTTAATAATTATACTTTCAGAGTTTTCTTTTAAAAAACTATTAAACTTTTTACACTATATAAAAGAAACTTCTATAGAAGACAAATACACTGAATTTCAAAATTTACAATTTTTTTTTTCATGACGTTTTTGGTATTTTTTAGAAAATGTATAAGTATTAAGTAACTTCTTTTAATTTAAATTTATAAATTTCACTGACTTAGTTTTTCGTGTAAATATATCATTAGGGCTCTATAACTCTCCATCGATTTAATAAACAATACTCCAGAAAAATAACTTATAAAATGTCCCAAATTTAGGGCAGGTATAAGGTTTATTGATGGAAACGACCATGGAGATAATGGCTTCGAATTGATTCATAATTCTGGATAAAGATGATAATAATTTGGTAGGTACTATCTGCATCTGGTCGCCAAAGGTGGCTTTTATCATTTAATAGATGATGTATGTATCATTTTATAGTGACGAGTGAATAATATATTGAGACACCGAATTGAATTATTAAAGATTGTTCCCCAGGATCCTATCGATCGCGTTAATAATTCAATAATCGGGCGCAAAGTCAAGATGTCTGTCAAAGTCAAGAGTTCAGCAGCCTCAACCTCCGGGACTCAGCCACTTCTTGACTGATTCTAATTTATGGCAAAGGCTCACACCGCGACCGGTCAATACCGCCTCGTTTTTATGCTCTCCTATTGTTATTCGTATCCTGTTATTTTATTCATGGGTTTAGAAATTGTAAAACTTTAGGTAATCCACCTTTTTAGATTTCTCTTTAAATATTAATTATTTTACCCTAAAGTAATTTTGTGCACAGTGTGAGTATGTGACTTAAGTAGTATTTAAATTAAAATGTATTCTTACTGCAAACTTAACAAAAAAAAAACAGCAAGATACTGGTAGAGTAGAAATTGTTTACGTGTCAGACGTGTTACTATAATTACTCATTTTAAATTTATAATAAGATGTTATAGGAGAATATATTTTATCCGATGCTGATTATGAAATTTTTAAAACTACAACACTAAGCAAAGAGTTTGGCAGTCGTCATGAAAGATGTAGAGTTGTAGAGTTATATATTACAGAGTTTTCCATGTAATTAAATTTATTTTTTCAAGGATTTCTATAAACAGTTTTGTTACGCAATGCAAGTTTTAGGGCACACTGACCAAGGAACAGCTATTACGCATTCACAGTCAATGAACTCTACATTTCGCTCGTTTGTACAAATCGTACTGAATAATATTAGCTCTCGTTGCAGGCGCCAGCGGCACCCAAAATATTCATAATGATCGTACGGCACAGTATAGTACATTATATGGACCGGTTTTTTTCTCTTATGATTAGCAGCTGATTTTTGGCGTGGTAACAAACGTCAAACTCTTCATGACCGCGCTGACGTCAGCCGGTTACGCCCTCCCGCTATCTCTTTTCGGTACGGCTGTGAATCGTGCACCTATCTCTCTCCAGTAGGCGCTCAGCTGCTCCGTGAAGTTAGGCAATCGAGGGCTCTAGCGCACCGCGTTACGATTCAATATTGCATGAACGTATACAACTCATGTAATCGTCACACCCACATTGACGATGAGTTTTCGCATCGAGCGAGCTCTTCGAATATCATGCTCGCCTGGTACTTTACCGCCACGAATCGCCGCCGTCGACGAACCGTTTGACAGGGCATATCACCTATGATTAAAATTAAGGAATGAGCGTTCGCGCTCAGAGAAGCCGATATCGTAATCGCATTAGAGCCATTGTGTCTGATGTCGCGATTTTTTTTGCAGAGGAGGAACCTAAGTCGCCGGTGTCGGTGCGGGTGAGCGAGGTGTCGGTGGCGCGCAGCAACGGCGTGGTGCGGCCGCCGTCGCCGCCTGCGCCCGCCGCGCCCCTCGCCCCCGCCCCCGCACTCGCCCCGGCCCCCGCCCCCGTGCTCCCCGCGCTGGCCCTCGCCCCCGACCCGCCGCCCGCCGCTCCGCCGGCGCCCATCCTCGACTTCGCACAAGAACATTCCAGGCCGCGGACCAACAGCAGTCACGGGTGGGTTATGATCTCCTGGTAGCTTCGGTCTTGAAAACAGCTGGGCATTGCTACTTCGCCTTGGATGTTGTTATTTTTTCTATTTTCAAAGCAAACATTGTTTATTAGATAAGATAAGGTGGATTATTTCAATAATACGATCTTTGCGTATTGTTTTTAAATTGTTACAAAAAAATACTTATTCTATAACAAACAAGAGGACTTTCTGATCTCTCTCACATAATTTGTATTATTAATTATGAAAGAAACTAACTAGGTATGTTACATAGAGAAACAAAAAACTTACGTTATTTTAAAAGAGTACACAAAAATTTGTTAACACTACAAATACAAAAAAAATTATAATACATATTTATTGACGTGAATTAACAATAATAATTATGAGTAGATGCAAAAATAAATTGAGGGTAGGGTTAGACATTTAAATTATGGCTCTACCAAGTGATAGAGTTTTTAATTTTAGGAAAAGATCTCTTACAATCCATATAACGAAATAAAAGTTCACTTTACCTTAAAATTGTTTTTCAATTATTGACCTATAAGATAACGTAAATAAATGATGAAATGAAAAAATAGATCAATGTTTTTACCACACAATGTATAAAACATTTCTTCACAGTGCATCTATTAGGTAGGACGAGATGAATTAATGTGGCGTATCTAGAACGTTCGAAGGCGTAACAACAAAACGTAATAAAATGTAAAAGGGTCATAATTGAATCGTAATTCATCCTTGCCACAGAAGCTTTCATTTATACGTGTATCGGTCGGGTTGGCCGCGGCCCGGTGTCGCCACTCGCCACTCGCCGCCGGACGTGGCTTTGTTGATTGTCCGTTGATGGTCACTCAGCCTTTTTTATTTATTTTACATACTACCTATGTCATAATATGTTTGTTATAACACTTATCACATATTATCTAAAAATGACTCTTCATTTGCTTTTCTTTTGAAAAATGAGATCCGTACGACACAACAAGTAATTATTATGCGACAAAATTTTGAAATTTAGTAATTTGTGTCCATCCTAAAAATGTCTGCTAGTAATAGGATAGCAGAAGTAAGAAGAGTTATTGTTGAAAATAAATATATTACGTTAGATCAAAGTTAACGTTGTTTTGATCCCGCTGAGATTATTTTTACGTACCTAAGTTTATGCAATGTAAAAATAAGTGATTGTAAAATAGACGAGTCCGTTAGGCCTGTGCGCTTGTGTGGTGGCCGGTGCACGTCGCTAGGCTCAGCTCTCGGCGAGGGCTCTCAAGGTGGCGATCCTTGTAGTGGATGCGTAATTAATATTAAACATCCCAGCTTGATATTCATCACATACATAGCTCGGAGCCGGCCCCTGCATGCATCATTAATGCCTCGTTATGCAGGCCCCTATTTTGTAATTTAATCAGCTATCCTTAGATGAATTAGTTCGCGCATCGAGATGAGATTATACAGAAATTTACATGAAGAAAACAATTTTAAATTCAACTATTAATTTTAATTATAACGGTTTTAACGATAGGTACTACTGGAGATTTTGTTAATTCAATGAATATAAAATTTGCAAGAGTAGTAAACTCTTGAATTTTTATTGTTTCAAATTATGCGATGATTATCTGTGGTAGGTGTTGTTTTATGTTTGATTTTTTTAATCTTCAATTAATTTGTCTTTAAAAATAATTTCTCTATGCTTCCAATGGACCAAGAATACAAATAAAAATGAAACAAATTGAGAGATAGAGCTTCTTGCCTGCTCTTCGGTGTTCTGTGTATCTCCATAAATTGCTTTCGGAACTGTTGAAAATTCATTTAATTATATTTTTTTGTTGGTAGAGCAATGAAACCTGATGAAAAGACATATTTTAACGATTTAGTAGCGCTTCTAAAGTTGAAATAGTATTTTCTTGTGTTTGATACAACTTGCAATTATCTTTTTCAAACTATTTAATTCTAAATCTACCCGAATGAACAAATGTTTGAGTATGCGTGTAACGTTGCGGCAGGCCGAGCCAGATCCCGTCCCCGCCGTCGCTGAGCAGCGGCAGCACGAGCAGCAGCGGCAGCGCGGGCCCGCGCGCCGGCACGCGCGAGGTGCACAACAAGCTGGAGAAGAACCGCCGCGCGCACCTCAAGGAGTGCTTCGAGCTGCTCAAGCGCCAGCTGCCCGCCGCGCCCGACGACAAGAAGACCTCCAACCTGTCCATCCTCGGCTCCGCCATCCGCTACATCCAGGTGAGCTCTGCGCGCCTGGTGCCTGGCGCCGCGCTGCGCCCGGTTGCTGAACTTTCTACTTTATTGACTTCATTTCAATTTTCACAGCCGGGCACAGTTAAATGTTTATTTGCGAGTTCTCTACGAGAGGGTTTATTATTTATTGCATGTTATAAAGTAAAGATACTTGATAATATTTTTTCTGGCACGATTGGAACACTCAAACTAGTTAGTGACTATCGTGGATTTTTCAAGTGAAAAGTGACATCATTTAGGGTATATGCGCTCATCGAGATAAGAGCGCCGCAAGAAGTGGGCTTTTCTTATCATATCTACAAAACTAAACATTTTTATCCTCAGTCTAAATAGATAATTTGCATCATCATTAAAATTATATTAGCTTCTCGTATCCACGGGCGAGTAATGATAATTCCAATATAAAATGTGCATCAGGGCAGTCAATTTCCATTATCGGTACGCTAATTATATTGTGGTCGATATTGATTAGTAATTACTGTGACTACCCGGCTACCCGGTCGATGACGGAAAATCCTTCACTAGGCTAGCGGAAGTGATCAATCGATTTTATTAACTCTGTATTATTGTAATCTCGTAGATGTTTCGATTTGTGCAACCCGTGTGTATTGGTGGCAGGTGCTGCGGCGCAAGGAGCGCGAGTGCGAGCACGAGATGGAGCGGCTGGCGCGCGAGAAGATCGCGGCGCAGCAGCGGCTGGCGGCGCTCAAGCGCGAGGTGGCCCTGCGCGCCCCGCCCCGCCCGCGCGCCGCCGGTGAGTACAGCACCTCCTCGCGCCCTCTGCGCGCCTGGTACCCGCGCTCGACATTATTTAATATTTGACAATGTCGTTTCAAAATAAACAAAACTGATGCGCACATTTATTAAAAATTATCTATTAATAATGATGGCGGCCCGTTTTCACGCTTCGGAGTAGGTGCGAAAGAGACAGACGCGTGAAGTGCCTCCGTCTCTTTCGCCCGCTCGTTACGCGCGCCGCTTATCTCGTAAACAGTGTTGTAGATATTGTAAAACATTAAATTACAAACAATTTAACAGATAACTTTGTTATTGTTGAAATTTTATTCATTTTCCTCTTTGTTGATTGATTACATTACAATTTCAGACGCTGCGCCCGAGGAAAAAGAAAGGGAAGACGTTATTAATGGCCAAGTTTTAGGATTACCTTTAAAAGTAAGTTTTATTAGTTTATAAGTAACGCAAGTAAGTAGTAAGTACTGTAAATACATTGAAACTACTAAAATGAATGTACCTATTGTTTGACAATAATATGACGTCAAAGAATATAAAATTTGGTCATGGACGCGAGTCTACTTCTATTGCGCCAGACAGAAGTTCAATTGCCACCTTAAAGAACTTGAGTGTTGAAAATATATTGATCCCAGTACATATTAACCATATATATATTATTTAATACATAAGTACAGTTAGAATGAAATCAAGTATGACGCAGTTCTTTGAAATTTTTTCTCTCATTTTAAATTTCGACCTTTTTTTCATTCATTCTTGAAACCCATGGAAACGATTGGATCATATTTTGTAGTTGTTTGCAATTAACTACATTTTCCTAGCGGCTAAACTGCAAATCAGCGAACCTATTCTTGCGTCATATTATGATTGCGTCAAAAAAATATTTAAGTAAGGGCCGATTTTTCAATGCTTGGATAAAACTTATTCGTCGAATAACAGAAATTCTGGAAGATGATACAATAATAATATTTTTCAATTTTAAAAATGTATCAACTGCCTTATAATGTTCGTATTCTCGTTTCCAGAGCAGCGGATCGCCGCCCCCCGCGCCGCGCACGCCGCACTCCCCCCGCTCCCCGCTCGCGCCGCACACGGCCGCCAGCCACCCGCCGCTCGGCGCCGCACCGCTCGGAGCCGCGCCGCACACGCTGAACCTCAGCACCAAGCTGCGGCCGCTGCCCGTGCAGCTCGCGCCCACCGCCTCGCAGGTATGCGCGCCTGGTACACGACCGCTAATTAGGGCTGATCTTAATCGCGGGATTATTGAGAATTAGAGTTAGAATAATAGTTTGTTGCTATTATTATTGTGTTTACATCATTTTTCTATTTTTATAACGTTGTAAAATTTAATATAAATGTATATTTTGTTAAATAAGAGCTATAAGACTTTAGATTTAAATAATATAAAATAGATATGTACTAACTTATCCTTGTTTACTTCGGATATAAAAACTATATCTTACATATTAAATCTATACAATTTTATACCAAGAAATCTCTAAATCACTGGCTCACTATTAAATGTTGGTAATATCGCTATCTAGAAAAATTCTTATTTCAGTAAAATCTTTACTCTAGTCCACAGATTTACTATGGGTTTTGTTTATATAATATAATATAAAACATTAACTAAAGTCATTAGTATTATTATCGTGAGTGGTAATGACCACTACGTTAATAGTTGATGTATCTAATCTTTATTTAAATAACGAATTTATCTGTAAATAATGTCTGAACATGACGTGCGTTTTATTTTACAAAATGAAACAATAAGACCCGTTTATATTAGCTTCACCTGTATTTTAATTTGTATCCGACTTATTAAGAGTCGAACTTGATCCATTTAAAAGAGACAGAATAATTCAAACTTTATACGCGCGTCAAGGATCGATGACAACACGGGTTTGACGCATTTGGTGCACTTCTCAACTTGTACACCATGCTCAAATGGTGAACTTAGCAACTTGTGCACTTCTCAAATGGTACACTTCGCAACTGGTGCACTTCTCAATTGGTGCACTTCGCAAAATGTGCACTTTTTATGATGAGTGGAAATTTGTAAAAATTGTTTAAAAATGAAAGAATCTTTTGTTTTGCGTAGGTTATTTTCTTAAAAAATATTATCAACCTTTTAAGTAGGTACACTCTTACTTAAACAATTTTCAATGATCATATAAAAGTCACCCGAAAGTTATAAAAAAATTGTCAGAAAGATTTACCTACTGCAAAATCATTATAATAAAATATACTTAAATAATTTTAATTAAACTGCATAAACACTACAACATTTTTATTTATTACAAATATAAAAAAGTACCTCGAAATCATATTCATTATCATTAAATAAGAAAAAAAAAATAATATTTTTTAGCAAAAAGTTCATAATAAAGATATGATATATTGTAATCTTTCTTACAATTTTTTTTTTAAACTTTCGTCATTCGTGTGAATTTTTATATGATCATCGAAAATTGTTTAAGTAAGAGTGTACCTACTTAAAAGGTTGATTGCATTTTTTAAGAAAATAATCTACGCAAAACAAAAGATTCTTTCATTTTTAAACAATTTTTCCAAATTTCCACTCATCATAAAAAGTGCACATTTTGCGAAGTACACATTTTGCGAAGTGCACCAGTTGCGAAGTGTACCATTTGAGAAGTGCACAAGTTGTTAAGTTCACCATTTGAGCATGGTGTACAAGTTGAGAAGTGCACCAAATGCGTCAAACCCATGACAACCGACAATACAATAATTTCGTGAGTTTATCTTAAGTGTGTTTTTTAGTTTTTTTTATTAGACCATTTATTTTTCAACTTTGATTATAATATGATAATGGTAATTAGGGTGTTATAAAAATATGAAGTTAAGTGTATGTGTATAGTTTGATTTAACATTTTTTTTTATTGAAATAATACTTATTAACTAATCTAATATTTATTTATTTTTTTTTTAATTAATGTTAATATAATTACATTGTTATATTTTTTTGTATTGCTATTGAACTTTTGTAATAATAGTGTATCGGGAAGGCACAGGCTTTTGAAACACAGCGAAAGCTATATTAGGAGTCTGGGGTCCTCTTTTATGTGTAATGTATTCTGGTTCAATAAATATTTTTTTTAATTATTTTTATTTTAGGTGGTTCGTGCATCGTACGGGTCGCGGCCCGGCGCGCTCACGCTGACCACCATCGCGCCAGCCGACTCGCCCGCGCAGGTAACTCTCGGCTACTGTGGCTTTTACACCATTTGTATCGATAAACGACGTAAACCGTACACACTTAATCTATACATTTTTATAGATCTTTTAGTCTTTACAACATTTGCATCGGTCATTTATTCTTTATACATTTATTATTGCTTTAACACCATTTGTGAAATGTTAATCGTAGTTATTGATCTTATAAACTAACAACTAAACTTATAATCGAGTTCAAATATTGTCAAAATCAAAACTCTGCCCGCTCGTGTATAAGGCAGAGTTTTATAATAAGTGATATAATGAACTTTGAACGCCGCTCTTAGGGTTTATATGGAATACAACGCCACTTGGACATTTTTTGACGATCTCTACGTCAGTACGTCTCTAGTAGTGCGTGTTGTATAGTGTCGGTGTGTGTGCAGGTGGTGGGCGGCGGGCTGGTGGTGGGCGGGCGGGCGCTGCAGCTGCTGTCGGCCGCGCCGCTGCACGTGCTGCACCACGCGCCCAACGGTGAGACACACATACACAAACACACAAATAATCACACACACACTTGAATTATTTTTAACTAGCTTTCCGCCCGTGGCTTCGCCCGCTTTGTCTAATACCTAATGAATTATATCACTCTATTTATTAAAATCAACCGCATCAAAATCCGTTGTGTAGTTTCAAAGATTTAAATATGCATAAGGACATGGGGACAAAGAAAGCGACTTTGTTTTATACTATGTAGTGTATTGTGTACTTATATGTTTTATTTAATTTTAATTTCGTACTTTTCAGGTGTAACAACAGAGAATAACCGGACATCAAAAGAAAACGGCATTGTGACAACCTCCGCAGTGTCTACAGGTGCGTTCAGACAAAAATCTACGTTGTTTTGTTATTTTGCGACGCAAAAATATTTGATAAATATGTGTCATAAATAATATTTTTCTAAATACACTGTGTAATTGCTGGATATTATTAATTTTTTTCATCTCTTTTAGTTTCAGTGTATAGTACCACTATACAAACTGAACCAGCAATATAAAATTAAATATAATGTTAACATGTAAAGTGTAATATAATGGTGTATGTATGTGCAGAGGGCGGCAGCGTGGTGGTGAGCGGTCTGACGCCGCTCGTGGTGTCGCAGTCCGCCGCGCACTTGCTCGGCACGCACACGCTCACACACAAGGTGCGTACACACACACACACACGCTCACACACAAGGTGCGTACACAAATCCACACGTACACACATCCACACGCACGTTTGTATAAAGATATTACATACGAACACACACACAAGTGTAGCATATGCTGAGTAGTTACCACTTTTAGCACCACACTAATTAGATATAAGTATCAATTTTATTGGAACAAAATTTTCTTGCGAAAGTTGTATTTTTATTTTTCATTTTATATAATAGTGGTGTTGAATAAACTTTTTTCCTTATAAATGGGTGCATACTATTGCAAATAAAGTCAGTGTTACAAATATTCCGTCACAAGGTCATCACGCATGCGCCGATGATCAAGGTTGCATAACTTAGCTCGAGCACAAGGTCAATGTCATACAGTCATATAGACTCATCATTTAAAATATTATACACTATATTTCTTAAATATTGTGCTGTGTAAGTTAATTATTTGCGGGAATTGAGAAGTCTCGTACATAATTGTTTTTGAATTGTAATATGTACCATCGATAATATAAAAAGTGATATTTACACAAATGAATAACACCCAAAAATGATTTGTCGCACAGATGGTGGAGACGCAGATGGTGAAGGGCAGCGTGTCGCCGCTGGCGGTGAGCGCGCAGTACCTGAGCGCGACCGCGATCGTGAAGCCCGTGGTCGTGGTCAGCAGCGCCGCGCCCACGCCCACGCCCGCGCGCGACACGTGACCGCACACCGCCGCCCAACGCTGCGCGCCTGGTACCCGCAACCCGCAACCCGCTACCGATATATAAATGTTATTCTTTCATTTCAATGTTAATTTAAACCTGGTTGAAATTAATTTGTGGTGAAACTATGTATTTAACAAATAATGTATGAAACTGTGTAATCATAATCGCGCGACGACTCCCACCCGTTCGACGTTCTCTCCTCGCGTGTTGCGTGATATTTTATTTTAAAAATAAAATATAGAGGGGGGGGGAGCGTGTTACGGAACGGACCGGCGCGGTCTGTGGGGTCGTCTGAGATATCGTCACTACCTCATTCGTACTTCATATCGGGCTTATAAAGTCGATTCTTAGCCGCCGCGCGACTATATTGACTGTATTTTGTGAAATAGGTATCCCTATATTTTCTAATCGCATACGATTTTTCGCTTTAGACGCTCAGATGCAAACGCGCCAGTTTCGTTTCGCTAATATTTCACAGATACCTTCAATGGGTAGTATATATTTTTATACTGCATAAATACTTGTGAAGTGTGACGTCCCTGCGTGTGCCCGCCGCGTTGCGAGGCAAAGCCTAGCGTTGCCGCGCGGCGCCGCGCGGGCACGCACCGAGCCGCCCGAATGATAACATTACGCGTGTACATACGAGCTAAATATATTTTTCTACAGATTCCAGATCGTGTACAGTTGTAAAGTGACCGCGTGTAGATATTTTTATTTATTTATTTAGAACTGGCGATCGTGGGGAGCAAAATTACGAACGGGTTATTTAGGATTTGAGATCGAACGCTCTTTTTGTTTGTGGCGCTCTATCTGTCTCAAATTTTTCAATCTAATAAACGTCGGCGTCGATCGGAATACTCACCGCGCGGAGACCATCTCGTGTAGCGGAGTATAGCTAAGTATGTAAGATGTATCTGTGATGTGCGCAGGCGCAGCCCGGCGGCGTCACATTACTTGTCAATTCCTTCATAGCGTGTGTGACTGTGATAGCGCCACCAGGCGGCAGGAGCCGGGTCTTATGACAAGTGTTATTACTATAGATAGATATTTAAGGACCGGATGCAATAAGATTATTTGCTCTTTTCTTGTAATCGCGTAAATGAATAACGAATTTTGTCAAATTTTTATCTGTATGATTTTAAAGGGTTTTGCGCGCAGTATAAACGAGTAGATATATAAAAATATAGCACTCCCACGTAAAGATATATGGCTTATTACTATGTAATTCATCAACACATTTTTGCTTTTCGCTTTCCCTTCACTCGCGTTACCACTTGCAGTTTTTAATCTCCACCGAGCGTAATGATGTTTCTTTTTTTTATTAAATATGTACATGTACAATGAAACGTCTTCATCCCGTCAAATATTGAAATCGTAATATTTGCACTTTTTGATAGTGCGCAAGTATACTTGTAATAAATTGAATATTGGTGAGAGAAATTTGACAAAGTTCAGATATAAATAATGATTATATATTATGTATATTGTATAAATAAAAGATGAATGTTTGGGAGACTCCTGCGCAGCGCCGCTCGGCCGTCCTCACTAGTGCCTGTTTACGAGCCGCGGGTCGTGCCGCCGGGACAACTTGTTATTTTAAATATATATTTATTCTTACTGAAAAAATAATAAATGAGAGTGTAGTGTGGAGCCTTAACTACTAGGGCGTCAGAGGGTTGTCTCGGCGACGCGGCGCGGTTACTGTAGTTGCATTGTTTCTGCAGTTGTTAAGTTTGCAGTTTCGCGTGTTGTTGTTGACTCGACGATGTTACGCAGTGTCACGTGCCGTCCTCTTCGCTCGCGCCGGCGTGTCGGGCGTGCGAGAGGGACGGACGTACTGTCCACTTGTCCGATAAGCAATAATGTGCCAATAGTCTTACGTTGTTGTGAAATAGAATAGAATCGGTGTTACTTAATGCGATTTAAATTTTGTATGATATCATATTATATGAACTGAATCGAGCTTTAACGTAAGGGGTCAAAGTTTCCGTTCGGTCGCCCGAGTCTGTTTGTTTGTGTGCAATAGTTCGTTATGTGTGTGCCGGAGAGTCAAACTACTTATTTATTATTCGATCCTTTATCCTGCAAAGCAATATGTCATTTGTGTCGACGAATTATTATTATTATTGTATCGCGTCAAAGGAAAGTCTCGTCATGAATTCCAAATATTGTTTTTGTATAATTTGTAAGGGCGTAAATGATCATTGAAGGTTTATTTATTGATAGATCGTACGAAGACCGTTTTATTTTGGTAACTCGTATTCTGAAACTATTTTAGTACTGATGTATAAAGTATAATACGATAGAATCGCGACCGCTCTCGGGCGAGCGCCTGTCACTTCGCCTAATTCATAGTTATATATGACAAAATGTATAATATAAAGTAATTTAAATAAAAGAGAGAAATCTATTTTAATTGTAATAATATTGCGAAGCGAGAATGCTCATGTAAATACAATGATGTAGTATAAAGTTCTAATATTTTAGAAATACAGAAGATACATATTTATTTCCTTTGT
Organism: Colias philodice; assembly: GCF_061535455.1. Lineage (NCBI taxonomy): Eukaryota > Metazoa > Arthropoda > Insecta > Lepidoptera > Pieridae > Colias > Colias philodice. The sequence goes on along the minus strand of NC_143106.1, from coordinate 10,254,374 downwards.
TTTATTTTTACATACGACACCCTAAATAATACTGACATTATTGAATCAATGCTCTTCTCATTGATTTTCCCCTCCCTGACACACAGCGCCATCTAGTCGGAACATACAAATCTTGTAACTACCAGGTGCAGTCGCTTTTTATGTCCCTATGTATCCTCAAATCTTTAAAACTACACAACAGATTTTAATGTGGTATTTTTAATACATATAATGATTCAGGAGGAAGGGGTTAGTAATTAGTATATAATTTATTAAGTTCTAGACAAAGCGGGCAAAATCTCGGCCGGATAGCTAGTAAATAGGTATTATATGTATAAAATTGTCACGCGTTCACTATTCTATAATAGCGAAATGCACTCTTGTTACGACAGATATCATAAGACATATAAGGAAACAATATTACTTACCAACACTCTAATTACCTACTCAAAAACGAATAAATGGATTTTACTTAGAGATTTTAAATTCACACGAAGTTGGGCTTCAAAGTTAGCAAGTTAGTTACATAAGCTAGATCGAAATTATTTGATAATATGTCTCTCGTAAATTCTTCTTCATACGGGGCCCGTATTCTTAAGAAAGTCGATAAAACATTAATTACTGTACAAGTTTATAGCTTAGAGCTAGCGCGCACGAGCAACTTTGTCTCCGCAACTATTTTGTCTCTCCCATCAATTGTATGGGGAGTTGCGTCGCTACGTGCGCGCACTTTCATACTAGCCCATAGGTGGGAGAGACAAAATAGTTGCGGAGACAAAAAAGTTGCGGAGACAAGGTTGCTCGTGCGCGCACTGTCTTAGTGATTAAGTCTATTCTTATCAGCTAGACTCGAGGAAACATCAAAATAATCGGTCGTCATAGTAACCTTAATTGGTTGCGTTTAATTACACCATAAATTATAAAGATAAAGATTGTGTGTATGTCTGTTTTTTACTTTACTCTGAACGTTTGTAAATAATATGATTCTTAAAAGATGGCGTTACCTCCAAAATTATTATAGAATACTGAATAAATTTGATCTATGAAGTGGGTTCGTAAATTTCCTAAGATAAATAGCTCTGAAACTAGAAAAAATGCTTCCGTGAGATGTTCATCATGATATCGTCAAGTCACTTTTACTTTTAAGTCTTTTATCGCCAAATCTGTTTGCGAAACTAAGAAAATTAATTAAGTATACATTATAGAAATTTCGTATTTTTCACAAACTTATGTCTATAACTAGCTAACCCGACAGACGTTGTACGGTCTTTACGCAAATTTCTTAAAATTTTCTTCCATAAATTCCTTTTCCTGACAATAACGAATCTCTTTAGTCGATCAGGCGTGATTCCTTGACGGAAATAGGGAATCATTTTATATTTCATTTTATCGGTAGAGAATTATAATATAATTATAAAATAACATAATTTTTTGGTATCTTGTTCAGTAAATTGTATGCGACGAAATGTTTTCTCTGTAATATTTCCGGTGCTAAAGCCTTGAGATACATAATGTGATAATAGATAAGGAACGCACTTCCGAAAGTGATGTAAGTGTTGTCGCCGAGTAAATGTTTTTGTTACACTTTTATTGCCTTGTAGAAAGTACATAAAACACGCCGATTATAAAATCTAACAAATTTTATTAATCTCTCCTAAATTCTACTCTAGCAGATTTTGTAAAATTAAACAATATACATAATTCCAAAAACATTGCATTTAGATTTTTCTTCATGGCTCAAATTAAAATATGATATATAAATAAACTGTAAATTGTTATATTATATGTAAAGGTTTAACTTAAGAAAAGATGTAGGTAAATAAAGTTTCTTATTTTCTGTAAGAAAAATAAATTAATGAATAAAAATATTGATAACATTTTGTATCAACCTAAAGATCCTCGATAAAAATTTTACGAGGACTCCATCAATTATGTTAATTATCCAAGTATACCCATGAGTATGACAGTCTTTATCAGGAAATAAGGAGTAACGAACTCAACTGTTTACTCATTATTTAAATATAAATTCATTGCGCCTTACGAATTTTGGCCACACATCCTTAATCGTTCTGCGCGTCTAGTACGTAGAGAAAGCTACAATGTTGCTCTATTTGTCTGCTATTTTATTAATTAGTGCAATTAACGCATTGCCAGTAACTGATGATGATATTATTTTAATGTTAGATGATGTGGACTTCAATAATTATATAGATGGAGATGAAGATACCATCGACATATCGGACCTCGGTCCACAGGCGTATGGTTTTCCGAAAAACGATAGTGGTAAGTTCAAATTTATTTTATATTAATTTTTATTTTTAATATAGCCAAACTCATGAAACTAATTTATTTTTATTATAAAATTAAGAAGGGGTATCCTGTTCGCAAGTAAGAAACGTTTTAAAATCATAATTTCATTACATATAATATTATGAGATAAATTTTAGTATGAAAATAGTTAGATAAAAAGCTGTTTGTGCTTTTTTTATAATGGAGATTCTAGTCATTACCTTTTCTTTTTAAATTAAAATAATTTTTAAGCGTTTAAGATTTTAATTTTTTATATAAATACCTACACAAAAATGTACCTATAGTGGTTCCTACAGTCTAGACGTTAGAGGCAAGCCAACCTTTGCTGAAGTTTAACAGTTATTTGTTTTAATAATAAACATTCTAGCATATTTTGTGAATTTAAACTAAACCATGAACTTCTGGGAGAAATCACTGAAGCGATAGGGTCGCCTTTTGGTCTTTAGCTCTATCTTATAGATCTATTGAGTCTTCAATCAAGGCAGAGGGTCGTTTCGAGAAACAATAAAACGAAATCTTTTATGTTATGTATTGAAAAATTTAAGTATTATCAAAATAAAATTTGTGTCTATAAATTTTTATAAACTAAATTAGTTCTTTACCGCGACAAAACATCAAGTAGAATAATTGTAATTCCTTGTAGATATAAATAAATTACAAACTAAAAACACAAACGTTGACATAACAAGGACCTTAGCTTACTGTGGCCCATATTTGTAAAGCATATCATGAGCACATGAAGGCATATGTAAAATATTTCATGAAAGAATCGAGGCCAGAGCAATGTATGAGTAGTGTCAGCTGTCAGGCGATAAGTTGGTGACATGTCGTGAGCCGCTGATGGCAGCTATTTCCTCTCTTTTACGAGGTTCTGATAACGATATGCGCTTTTTAATTCATTAAAAGTTATATGAGGTTGTATGTTTAGGCTTTAGGAATATCCCGTAATTTTGATGGCAACCTTCTTGATTCAATAAAAATGTAGAACGATGAGGATATTTACGTACTTTTAATTTTATAAATGAATGCTGCTGTAATGTTAATTAGATGAAAAATTTGATTGGTTTAAGTTTTGAAATAATGAGCTTTGAAACTACTTAACCGATTTGAGAAATTCTTTCACAAAGGTGATTCCATCCTTGTGTAAATTATTTTTCAAAGGTATATAAATTATAAGCCCTACATTATTATGAAGCTTTGTAAATAGGAGAGAAGTATTAGTTAACAGAAGAATCCAAGTTCGCATGCACCGGTTATTTTAAACAGGAGAAGCAGTAATGCAGTGGACGGAGGCCTCCCTCGAGAACCCCGAGGAAGTGAGCGGCTACCTGCAGGGAGACATCCTCATCCCCACGCGGGGTCGGAATGGCGTCAAGGATAAGAGCTGGCGGTGGAAGAACGGCATCATACCTTACCAGATTGACAGCGGTTTCAGTGAGTGCTATTTTAATTTTTAATACGCGATATATTCCACGTCGTTATATGTTTATTTATTTAATTACTCATTTTTTGAATTTTTAAATTTTGTTTTATTGAAATTAATTTAAAATAACTGCGTATGTATATTTTTCAGTAAGTTCTCTTACTGCTTGAGAAGAGCCTATTAGTTTACTCTGTATGTTCCATATATATATTTTGTCGTAAAGAATTTTCATTTAATTTTTGTTTACAATAGGTACGATCGGATCAAGTGTGTAGGTGACATATTATGTAACGTTCATAACAGTTTATGAACGTTACATCACAGAGCAAGTAGACGTTACATCTTTTGTACTGTGATGTTTCATTGTAATGGTATGATAAATGTTTCATTAGTAGTATGATGTGCAGGTAGTGATCAGCGGGACACGATCCGCAAGGCGATCGCGGACTACCACCGGCTAACGTGCCTGCGCTTCGTACCGCACAGCGGGCAGACCGACTACCTCGTCATCAAGAGCGCCAAGTCGGGCTGCTGGTCCAGTGTGGGGCGGATTGGTGAGAGAATAATAGGAATAAATATTTTTAAATTACGCAGATCGAATATTCAGAGAAATGAGTTTTATGGAATTTGTTTTAAAATACCAGGAAATAGGTAATTTATCCATTTATTATTTTTGGTAGCATGACGAAAATTAGATCTTTAAATTTTACTTATTTATTTATTATTTTCGAGTTTAAACTTCGGTAGCTTAATTAATTGTATATCTTTGTATTATGTGCCTTTCAATGCAAAAACGTGCTAATTTTGGAACTCTATGAAGGATGCATACTTCAGTGATAGTGGTACATTGCAGGCGGCAAGCAAGAGGTGAACCTGCAGGCGCCGGGCTGCGTGTCGAAGAAGGGCACGGTGCTGCACGAGCTGCTGCACGCCGTGGGCTTCATGCACGAGCAGAGCCGCCCCGAGCGGGACGACTTCGTCTCTATACAGTATGGGAACATCAAGCCTGGTACGTTTCTATAACTCTTTTCATTTCACTTACATTGACAATAGTTCCAAGATGATTGCTCTTTTTCCGGAGACGAGTGACGATGTATGGTGGTAATTCATGTCTAGAAGGGGTTAATTCATCTTTTACTTTTTTGAAGTTTCACCAACATGCTTATGTGGTGTAATTTCAAAATTTAATACAAAAATTCTAAATAAAAGTTGTCACTTCGGCTTCTATCTACCCTAAGGTAAAACGAACTCTAATATTTTACTTTCCCACGATACAGGAACGGAGATAAACTTCAAGAAGTCAGAGAAGAAGAACACGGACGACTTCGGCGTCGGCTACGACTACAACAGTGTGATGCACTACTCGGAGTATGCCTTCTCCAGGAACTCGCAGCGGACCATCGAACCTAAGGCTAGCTATCACTACATAGTATTTAAACACAAAGTCCTTTTCACTCTGTCTGTCCCTATAGATGTTTAGATCTTTAAAACTACTCAACGGATTTTGAAGCGATTTTTTTTTATTTTATTCATTTTAATTTATTTATAAAGGTACTTACCAGGTTACATTAATTTATTTAAAGCCGAATCAACAAATTATTTTGGCATGAATCACTTGAGTTTTGTCGTAGATATGGGTCCAGAATCCAGATATAAGTAATATAATATTATGTAGTTATATGGGTAATAAAAATATTATTAATAAATTAAAATTGCAGGTGCAAAACGCCAAAATAGGACAAAGAGAAGGTTTGAGTCGCGGAGATGTAAAGAAAGTTAACAATATGTACAACTGCAAAAAAGAGTAAGTGACTGATATTTATCAATATATTTCTTAATTTATTAAAATGTATATGTATATTCAATTCATTTTGTTCACAGAGAGCCACAAACCGGATGGTTGGGGTCTATTTGGCAAAACCTCTTCGGAGATAAAAGACTTGCGAACATCGAGTAACTTTTCTTCTGTTTAAACAATGGATTTTCATACATCAGGAAACTATGTAGAAAACAACAAATAGTTTTTACCTACATAATATGTAGATATTAAGTCACGTAGCATAAACGTCTCTCTATCTTTGTTTTCATACATTTTTTTATAAATAAATGTTTTTAATTTACTTACTGCTTTTTATTACATATTTCATTTATCAGACGAACATAACCTAATTATCATATAAAATATGTTAAGTATATAGTATAATAATAGTCAATTTTAAAATAAAGAAATTCTATCAAAGTAACCTATCTGCAGCGGGAGAGATAACTATTACATCCACAGTACATCACTGATTAGCAAATAGGTAGGTGCATAGGTAGTTCCTACGTTACCTGTAGGCTAACTGTAGGAAAATAAGCCGGATTTAAAAACGCTTGCAAAGATCGATAAATAATTCTTTTAGCTATATAGTTAGTCCTAGTAGTTAGCTATATTTAGTGATCATACTGTTTACCAGTACCAAGCAAAGACCCAATTATAAATTTATTTTAATTATTATAACGTGTGAAATACAAGCAAGTACATACATGGAAAAACCCATTTGCTAGTATAAAATTAAAACAAAGTAGTTAGTTATGTTGTTGTGTGCTGGAAATTTAAATAAGACTAGATATTGAGCTCAATAATTTTTTAATTTATAATATAAACGTTTACAATATAAGTGCCAGCAAATCCATAGGAACCGTCAGTTCATCGTAAAAGAGTTTTCTTCGCAGTTATTCCTTTTTATCCTCTACTACCATTTGTAGCATGCACCTCATGTATTGGTAGGCACGCTCGCATTTGCAAGTTTCAGCTAGAAACAAAGTTGTTTAATTTACATACTTTTCTTTGTCATAGTCGGCAAAGGTTAGCCAAATGATAAGCGCCTACCACTGCCCATGAACATTTACAGAGGTGTAAATATAATGTCGTTTGTATATGTTACGGCTAAAGGTAGGTGAGAACATAAACTTAAGATTAGCCGGCTAAACTTAGGTTTATTTTCGACGAGGTGTTAATGTTAGTTTGTTCTATCATTAGCCGGCTAAACTTAAGTGTAACCGCAGGCCCGTGGCTAAAAATGTCGGGGTGGGTAGATTTGGTTACTATAATACATGTAAGGAACAGGGCGAGTGTTTTCTGGCACTTCGCCGGCTGCTGCCGCAGCACGCTCGCTGCGCTCGCTCGGCTCGTGCGGGTCTTAAGAGTTCTAACCTAACCTAACCTAGCCACCAGCTTTCTGCCCTGAGTCGGGGTGGGTAGATTTGGTTACTATAATACATGTAAGGAACAGGGCGAGTGTTTTCTGGCACTGTGCGGGCCCCTCAAGCCCTCCACCGGCCCGGCGCTAACCAAATCTACCCACCCCGACATTTTTAGCCACGGGCCTGCGGTTACACTTAAGTTTAGCCGGCTAAAGATAGAACAAACTAACATTAACACCTCGTCGAAAATAAACCTAAGTTTAGCCGGCTAATCTTAAGTTTATGTTCTCACCTACCTTTAGCCGTGACATATACATACCTTATGACTCTACAAATAGATTTCCAACTTACCCGTGCTTTTCCACCAATAATGTGCGAGGATGTGTAGCGAGGAATGTGTTTGTAAATAATCAATCGTATCGTTTCATTTAGTTTGAAGTTTGAATCATTTAACGGTTGAAGCGATACTATTGGTTATTTACAACACATTCCTCGCTACACATCCTCGCACATTATCGGTGAAACGGCACCCTTAAAGAGTCATTAATAGTGATGGATTGATGAGGGTAATAAAGGAAACAAGATATATGCCATTCGAGCACACGTAGATATAACTTACACCGTTCAGAGCAGCCATCAGCCATCCGTTTGACGGTGTCAGGCGGGATGTCGCTGCGCATGAAGGTGTCGGCTGTTCGCTCAGGGTCGAACTGACCGTCTTCAGACATCACCAGACTACGCTCCAACACGCAGCGGACGTAGCACTGTGTGATAAATGATAATCATCAATTATTAAGGTTCATGTTGCGGCCGTAGTAAACTAATATTAAAAAGAAGAAAAAATTGTATTTTTGTAACTATGCATGTTTGTTATTATGAAGTATGTTAATTGTTAATATTAAATTGAAAATACAAAAATATAATATTAAATGAGATTTAATATACGGGATTTACCACCTTTCTGGGATTTTATTTATACCTACCTGTGCTCTCCTTAGTTCTGATAAGACACATCAATAAAATCAATGTCAAAATGAGTCCATCCGTTCGGGAGCTACCTACTCCCTAAACCCATTTCGATATTGATTTTTTGCAAATTCAGATAGACACCACACACATACATATAGACATTAGACACAAAGACAAGGTAAACTTATAAAACCAGTCGTATAAGCGTCCCTAATTAATATAAAAAGCATCCCTAATTAGATAATAAAATTATCAATTAATAAACAAAAATTGTTATTTTAACCCGCGAATAATTATTTCCATAGCATCGTAAAAAAACATCAAACATTTTTACTCACCTTCGGCGTCTTATCCGTTTCGTCTGGAAAGCTCCCAGTGGTATTTAGTAGTCCATTGAATGAGTCCCTCCAAGGGGGGTCTAGAGTGCGTGAGTTAGTAACGTAAGATACACTTCGGAAACATGTCAAGAGTCCCTAGGTAATAAACATACTAAAACCCCGGGCCACTAGGAGGAGCCCCGGAGTGGGGGGAGGGGGGAAATGGGTCCATTTTTTCATTTTTCGCTTAAATCTCAAAAACGGTACATGTTAGAGAAAAACTTTCAAGGAAAAATTGAAAGGCCATAAAATTATCTACAAGTTGTACCTGAATCATTTTTTCCTATATCCTACCGTTTCTGAGTTATACGCAGTAAAACATGATTTTGGCTCAAACAATTTCAACATCAATCGATCAAAAAATATTTCTTTCTTCCAAAAAACCTCAAATGTGCAACTTGTGACCAGTACTGATAGATTGCTCTTAATTAGTTCTATAATTGGTAAAATAAACACATTCCTCCATGGAAGCCTTTAGGAGGAATCGATTGTCAAAATATTATATTAGGGCAGTTTGAGTTACTGAACTTGATCTTTTTATTTTTTTCTTCCAAAAAACTCAAAAGTGCAACTTGTGACCGGTACAGATAGATTGCTCATAATTAGGTCTATCATTGCTAAAAATACCAGATTCCACCACGGAGGCGTTTACGGGGAATTGAATTTTATCAGGGTAGTTACGATACATGAACTTTTTATTTTTTTTCTTCCAAAAAGCTCAAAAGTGCAACTTGTGACCGGTACAGATAGATTGCTCATAATTAGGTCTATCATTGATAAAAATACCAGATTCCACCATGGAGGCGTTTACGGGGAATTGAATTTTATTAGGGTAGTTAGTTAAAAAGTTCATGTATCGTAACTACCCTAATAAAATTCAATACCTCCTAAAGGCCTCCATGGTGGAATCTGGTTTTTTTATCAATGATAGACCTAATTATGAGCAATCTATCGGTACCGGTCACAAGTTGCACTTTTGAGTTTTTTTGGAAGAAAAAAAATAAAAAGTTCAAGTATCGTATCTACCCTAATAAAATTCAATTCCCCGTAAACGCCTCCATGGTGGAATCTAGTATTTTTATCAATGATAGACCTAATTATGAGCAATCTATCTGTACCGGTCACAAGTTGCACTTTTGAGTTTTTTGGAAGAAAAAAATAAAAAGATCAAGTTCAGTAACTCAAACTACCCTAATATAGTATTTTGACAATCGATTCCTCCTAAAGGCTTCCATGGAGGAATGTGTTTATTTTACCAATTATAGACCTAATTTAGAGCAATCTAACAGTACCAGTCACAAGTTGCACTTTTGAGTTTTTTGGAAGAAAAAAATAAAAAGATCAAGTTCAGTAACTCAAACTACCCTAATATAGTATTTTGAAAATCGATTCCTCCTAAAGGCTTCCATGGAGGAATGTGTTTATTTTACTAATTATAGACCTAATTAAGAGCAATCTATCAGTATCGGTCACAAGTTGCACTTTTGAGTTTTTTTGGAGAAAAAAAATAAAGAGTTCAAGTATCGTATCTACCCTAATAAAATTCAATTCCCCGTAAACGCCTCCGTGTTGGAATCTGGTATTTTTATCAATGATAGACCCAATTATGAGCAATCTATCTGTACCGGTCACAAGTTGCACTTATGAGTTTTTTGGAAGAAAAAAATAAAAAGATCAAGTTCAGTAACTCAAACTACCATAATATAATATTTTGACAATCGATTCCTCCTAAAGGCTTCCATGGAGGAATGTGTTTATTTTACCAATTATAGAACTAATTAAGAGCAATCTATCAGTACCGGTCACAAGTTGCACTTTTGAGTTTTTTGGAAGAAAGAAATATTTTTTGATCGATTGATGTGGAAATTGTTTGAGCCAAAATCATGTTTTACTGCGTATAACTCAGAAACGGTAGGATATAGGAAAAAATGATTCAGGTACAACTTGTAGATAATTTTATGGCCTTTCAACTTTTCCTTGAAAGTTTTTCTCTAACATGTACCGTTTTTGAGATTTAAGCGAAAAATGAAAAAATGGACCCATTTTCCCCCTCCCCCCACTCCAGGGCTCCTCCTAGTGGCCCGGGGTTTTAGTATGTTTATTACCTAGGGACTCTTGACATGTTTCCGAAGAAACATCTTACGTTACTAACTCACGCACTCTAGAACTTTTTATTCAATGGACTATAGTGATTCTAGATAAACTGTATAAATAAGAATAAAAGCAATAGTTAATAATAAATAAGCTACTGAAGCAACATATTTTAGTGCCCATTCACATTTCACACGCTTTTTAAGGCTGAACATAATATCTACATGCGTAATTAGTAATTACTTTTTAAATGTAACAAAAGAAATTGATCCCCAATATCGAAACTATTCCCATCCTACCTACTAATTTTATAAATTCAAAAGTTTGTGTTTGTTTGTTACTTCTTCACGCAAAAACTGTTGAACCGATTTTAATGAAACGCACATTTGCATATTTGCACAGACATAAAGGGTAACTTTCATTAACTCATAGGACAGTTTGTATTCCGAAAATGCCACGGGAACGGGAACTATGTAGATTTTCCTTTGACTACGCGGGCGTAGCTGCGGAGGAAAAGCGATTATACCTATAAAACTTACACATCTCGATACGAAACGTCTCATTGCATTCAGACCTAATGTCTGTGATATCAAAGTCACTCCGCTCCTCTTTATCCGCCACTGGCAAAGCCCGCTCCTCCTCCGCCTTTCCCAAACATTTTACTTGATAGAATGTTAACAAAACAAACGCTATCATACATAAAACTCTCATTGTATGAATATTTCACGATTGATTTAGCTATTTTCTAAGCGCTGTACTTTTTATACAGGAGATTCAGGTATAGTAAACCTTTTTAAACTTAGAGCATTAATTTTAAATATATTATGTAGGTACACACAACAATGCCACTTGCCCGTAAATTGCAATGTATTCCGTGGAGTCGATTTCACACACAAGCCACATTTATAAAAGCTTTAAAACTTTTAAAACAGCTCCAGAATATTGTCTTGTGTAACTTCTCCGTTCTTTCTTTTTTCATAGCTAGCAGGCAGCATTGCAAGTTGCAACATATAGACGACGCCTAAATTAAATTGATAAATATTTTTTAAATAAACTGTTGCAGATCTGTGATAGTCTGTTCACAATATAAAGAGAATAATTATTTGCACGTAAATCGGGGTTTATCCATAGGTTGCATTAAATGTAATTTAACGTTAGAGCTGGCTATATACTGTTAACCTTAGAGTATATATGCTACATATTATCTATACTAATATTATAAAGCTGAAGAGTTTGTTTGTTTGTTTGAACGCACTAATCTCGGGAACTACTAGTCCGATTTGAAAAATTCTTTCGGTGTTAGATAGCCCATTTATCGAGGAAGGTTATAGGCTATATTTCATCACGCTACGGGCAACAGGAGTGGAGCCACGGGGGTGAAACCGCGCGGAGCAGCTAGTGTAATATATACTCTAAGCTGTTGACGGTCAGGGCCCAGGGGGCGAGACACAGTAGGTAGCTTTAAATTCAAATTTGTTTCGATTTGCGATTCACACAGATTTAACAGAGAATTAGTAAGTTGCAACTGCATATCAAACGAGCAAAAACTTTATTTTCTATTCGATATCGATACTTCACGTACACCTTGGATATTTTATTTTTCCATAGCCAATTATTTGTTCTTAGAGGAGGTAAATCAAGTGAATCGAGTTAAAAATACGCCAATATCGGTTCAGCCGTTTCAGAGGAGTGTAGTAACATTGTGACACAAGAATTTTAATAAGTTAGATTATGAACAGACGAAGTTGCGGGTAACAGTATGTCCCACTGCCTACACATAGGAAGCTGTAATATCACATTAACTATGACCTAGAAAATATTTACAAATTACAGAGATTATGTTTATCTCCTTCGTTAGCAATACTAATCACGATAGTTAGTAGTTAGTACCCATTGAGGTACCAATGCAAGATAATTGAATTAAATATTGTGTTAGTTACTTTGATTCATTACAATTTTATAAACTGAAAAGGATTTTATTATCAAAATGCTCGAATTGCTTTATATGCGTATAAGTAGGTAAAAATTTACTGAGGACTGAATATCGTCAGTAGGTTTCTTATTATAATTTGGTGTTAAATTTTTTCTTTTAAATGCTTTTTTTTAGTCTTGAATGGTAAGTTATAAACTATGTGTTGAGCTTTTATTTTTCTTCCGAATAAACAGTACAATTAAAATAAAACCACATATAATTTTTATAGAAAATTTAATCATGCCATCTGGCTGTTTCATAATTATTGTAACAAATATAAATTGTCATTTAAGCATACATTAGTATCAAAGGACATAGAATTTTGTGTAAAAATTCTATGTTTTTCATGATGAAATAAGTCGAAAAAGATAATTTCTTACAAATAGTAAAATCTAAAACTGGAATTACAACTGGGTAAGATACATATTTTTTAGAATACATAATGAATTAATTATTAAAGTTATTGTTTTTTAATACATAAAGTAAAAAATGTTTTGAATGACATTAAAATAAAGACGTAGTTTGATATGAGATTCTACAAATCTCACACAGAGTATTTTTAAAAATTACAAAATAGTTTGAATAACATTAAATTGCCTGAAAATCTTAATCAAGAGATGAGAAGTTTATAAATTAAAGCCATTATTTATAACGGGTTTAAAACACGATTAAATTATTTATAACGGGTTTAAAACACGATTTATTTTGAGAAATATGTTCACCCGTTACCACGTTCTCTCCAAAGGCATAATAAATCGTATATTTTTAGTTTCTTTAATTTATAAATCTATAATACTTGATACACTATGTTATACATAGAAAGAGAGCCAGGTCAATGACCTTAGGTTAGAAAGAGAAAGAAAATCGTAGTACCTTCTCTATCTATTTGTATACTAAACACAGCATAAAAATTTTATGACCCAAAATTAATAAAAAATCCTTTGTGACATCAGAATATATTGTATCAATAGAGAAAGAGATATGATAACACTATTTTCTCTCTCTTTCTAAACATCGGATGTTACAAGTCGTAATATTTATATTGTTAACACGATCGCTTCAAAAATTTCGTCATTTGAAAAGTATTTCTGTAGTTCTATAATAAACGGTGGGTACGTGATACAGGTAACTCTTCACTTTTCATTGTTTATGACAAAAAATTGAGACAGCACTTTTATTTTTATTATTTTTTTGGAAGACACTGGCATCATTAAATCCGTTTATTCCTAGATATTTCTAAAGAATTAGCACTTAGTCTTAAAGTATTATAGTAAGGCACTTAAATTACAGGCGTGTTCAGTTAAAATTACTTACTAAAAATAATTAAAACAAAAATAAAACTTATTCGTAAAAATTAAGTCAAAAAATAAAGCTATTGAGCTTTAATCGCTTATACACTATAATAAAAAAAAAAAAACATAATCTAAGTCTTAGATTCTTTTACAAATGCACTGGTATGTAAAATTATTAAAAAAGCGGCAGTTGAAAAAATGCGGGTAGTAAGCTACAAAAAAGCTCATAATCTGCCTCCAAATACCGAAAATATCGTAACTTTAACAGAATGAGGGTAAAATATCCAAAAAATAGGACACAGTTTTATCTACCTTCAGAAACTTTCAAAAATGAGGGTACTCCACATTCCCAGTGCATTGTATCTATCTAGTTCATTTCTTCTGCGTCTTGAGCCCATCTATAACGCTCTTGAGGTTATTTATCTGCGTATTGATATCTCCTACGGGCTGCTGTGAGCTAGCGCGCGCGTCCCGGGTCTGCTCCATCATGCCGACCATTACTTCCAGCCCTAGTATCGCTGTACGAACGCCTACCACTTCTATCTGTAATGGGAATAAATGAGTTGAAACAGTTTTGACTGGTTTAATTTTGATCGAGTATAATTAACTATTGAATATAACTAATCTGAGACGTAAAGCTTTTTTGTTTCAGGTTATTTTTCTTATTCAATAATAACAAATCTGACGGTTATTAGTTATTACACTGGTCCTTCGAGCCGGGTATAAATTAGTGGCGTATGTATTTGAGAAAGAGATCTCATAAAGTTTTAAAACATTTTTATTGCATTTTTTTTAAATTGAAACACATTTACGACAAGACAAAAATTGCAATGCAATATGGTTGAAAACAGACAATACATTGGACAAAATATTATATTTATTTGTTTGTCATACTATAAATTTCATTAAATGTGGCGGTGAGAAAAAAATTAATGGCTGAAAAAAAAGGTTTATTTATTTGTCATACTTACCGACGGCAACGTGACCACAGCGTCGTCCTTCACCTCGAGCCGCACCTTCTTGCTCCTGTCCTGCCCGCCCGGGGCAGCTGGGGCAGCGGGCCGCTTGCCCCGGGGCACTTCCGCGTCCTCCTCGTCGCGCAGCATGTCCCGCTTGGGGCAGGAGCACACGCGCACGCCTACACTCTGCCGCCCGTACACTTTGCCGCTGTAGTGTAGGTAGATATAGAAATTAGTTGATTAAGGGCCGATTATAGCGTAAGAAATAAATAGGAAAAAATTTGTTTGATAAAGGGGGATTTTTCAATCTGTGGTTAAGCTATCCGTCCAATAAATTAAATATTAGACAATAATATATGACACCTGTAAAATTTTAAATATGTAGTTGCATAATTCGCATACAACGTATTTTTGAAATGATCGTTCAATACGTTATTCGACGCATAAATTTTAACCAAGACTTGAAAAATCGGCCCTAAATAATACATTTTAAAATAATTGTAAATTGCAGTTCTATTGAACAGTAAACAACACAAAGTAGAATGAGTGGAGAAGTTAGTGTCATTTCTTAAAACAGCAGTACAGTTACTGCATACTTTATTAGTGTAGAGCTGTGCTGAGCAGTGGTAAAGTGAATTTTAAACATAATTTAGAGCAATTGGTAGAGAGAAAAGAAGTGTTAAATATGTGCAGGTATAGTGTTACGATAAGTGTAGATCGCGTGGTAGAGTCAGAGCGCGTAATAGAGGAAGTGTCCAGGAATGTAGAGCGATTGTTAGAGCTAATATCAATTGTAGAGCGTGTTTTAGACTAAGTATCAATTATAGAAGCACAAGGCAGAGTTATGTAGAGCGTGTGATAGAGCGAATATCAAGCAGTGTAGACCGAGTAGAGGATCAATTATAGAGCGAATTCTAGAGCTAGTGTCAATTGTAGAGCCAATGTTAGAGATAGTATTTAATGTAGAGCACGTGGAAGAGCGAGTCTCTCGACAACCGGTAGAGCACATAGTAGAGCGAGTGGTAGAGTTAGTAATAAGTGTAGAGTGCGTGTTAGAGTTAGTATTTAATGTAGAAGACGTGGTAGAGCGTGTGTCAATTATATAGCGCATAGTAGTGTGCACTCACCTGATATCCTCCAACGTAAATATAACATTAATCGGCCGTCTATTAATCCCGGAGGAGCAGGAGCTCTTGCAGGCGAACACATAGGCGAGGTCTGCGGGGGCATCCAACCGCACCGCTACAGAGTACCACGAGTCACTGCGGTCAGGCCTTCCGCAGTAGTACACGCCCGATGATCCCAGTGCCCGGGCTGAGCGGAGCACGTTCATTGTCACTGCGCGCTCTGTGCCTGCACAGATAATATGTAACATATTAAATTCTATAGATTTCACTTAATGCTCACTATTCATTGTCCAATATATGGATAAAACTATCACATTCACACACATTTTTGACGTGACAACGTCTTATAATTCGATAGAGCCGGCTGCACGCACGAAAAAACATGACTCATGCGGCGTTACCTCGCTCTGAGGCGTTCCATGTTAAGGCTTGAAGTGCAAGCGAGAGCGCGGAACGAGCAACAAAGAAGCACAATCGGACGTTGTCACGTTCAACTATCGTCAGTAAACCGACTTTATAGACAACCAATTTTTTTTTAATGTAAGAGGAGGCAACAGAGCAGACGCGTCACCTGATGGGAAGTGTACTGCGTCACCCGTACGCACCAGCAATGCCGGTCAATTTGTCAAAATTGTCAGTGTGTTGCCAGCCTTTGCACACGCACAATTCACACCACTATTATCGTTTCTACATTATTACTTATGTTTAAAACATAACTGCCTACTACAAATGCAGTTTTTCTGAAGGTGTGTTGCCGACTCTGAGATGGAGGTACATTTTCTTCTTGAAGATACTATCACAGCAGTTCCGGCGTTAGGGGGGGGCGAGAGGGGGTGATAGCCCAGGGCGACAAATTCTGGGGGGCGCCAAGGTCTGAAGTTGGAGTATCTTGGATCTCCTGGTGCAAACCTTCAGAACACCTTAAGTGGGCGCCACAATATTTTCGCCTGGGGTGTCAGTGGCCCTTACACCGGCACTGTATCACAGTATACAACTTCCGCGAGCTCGCACACACACTGACCCCAATGACTCTATAATACTAGTAGACGCGGCATACGCCAACATCATTGCACTAAAAAACAGCGTAATTAATACATACCTACTTACTAACGCATTATCACCAATACAGTTGTTCTCTCTTTCACTCTCACGCACGAGACATAATACATGTCTCACTCATGTACTTCGTAATAACAACTGCCGATTGAAATATAAAAAGAACGTCCAGCCACGACGCTGAATGGTGCGTGACTAGGTGAAACTCGGGCACTTAGCTGAGTTTTTTCTTGCCAAAATAGAGAGCGGGTAACGTATCTAGCTTTTTTATATATCATAGCACTGACCCGCGTTGGAGGACTCGTGCGAGTGCTGGTAGCAGCGCTCGACTCGCTTCTCGGCCTGCGCCAGTTCCGCAAATACAGTGGTTGCCCGCACAAACACGTCTCGGCCACATAGCTTCTCCGCATCCCAGCGAAAGCCAACAGAGAAGTTGCAGCCCATGTTCACGTAGATCCGATTCAAGCGATGCGAGTACTGGAAGAATGCCATTATTAATGTCACAATCAATATGCCTATTTATTTATTCAGCCACATAAATACCGGAAAAATCAATAACTTAATGTCGAACTCATATTTCTAAAAATACATAAAATACAAATCCTTACTTATACAATTAAAATTTATTTCTCAAAATAATAAATTTATGAAATAATTTGTGACTTATTTTAAAAAGAATATGAAACATACCAAATACTTCTTTTTCTTTGTATGAGCAGCATCTATCTCCACTGTGAAGTTGACATCACCAGCAAAGTTGACTCTCACAGGAGGGCCAAGAGGTGAATCCTGAAATAAAAATTCATGTATCATAAAATCTTTTGTAATCCATATGATATGGCAGTTCAATTTTTTCATGAGGTGATTTAAAAAAAATATATAAAAAATTAATCAAAACATTGTTACATACACATTCACACAACATTATTACAATTAGATACAATTAATTAGATAATGTCTTCCTATATATTATAATGTAATTGTGTATTTATTGTTATGTGTTCCATAAATAAAATAAATTAAAAAAAAACATTCAATAAAGCTCAATTACAATTAAAACATCACAAACATTAAAAATAAATCTCAATTATTTGATGAAGTGCATGATTTTTATTATGTATCCAATTAGTCCCATACTCACAGGTGCCAGCTGTATGGGCTGCTCATACTTCCTCTGCACGTCCATGGTCTCCTCGCAGAACTGGGGATCCTGAAGCAGGTCCGGAGTTTGCGGCAGGTACGTGTTCAACATTTGGAAGTCCACCTCGTTGAATGTTCTGTTTAAATATTGTTTTATTTACATATGTACACTATGATTTTGTATTATTGCTCAATTCTATTATAAATCAGGCACTTGCACTGGCTTTGTTTGGGTCGACCAAATTATTATTATTAAAAACAGCTTGAATTCTTTAAATTAGTTCTGTATTTCTGAGTCTTTATTATTGTATCAAAAACTCAGGTATTAAAGTGAGAAACATTTTCAAAACAAGCATTGAACCTTGACATGATGCAATAGTTATGTAAATTATTTTATGATAAATTATAATATTTATTAATAAATAAAATTATGTAGGGTTTTATTTAGTGAATATCAAACTAATTATTAAACTCCCAAAAAGTTTTAGCTATGAGTCATTATATTGAAACATTTTTAGGTTAGTAAAAGAATTACAAAATATAAAAGTACTTACATTATATTATCTTCTCCTTCAGCTTGTGGAAATATATGAATTTCTTCATTTTTGAACATGATTTCTTAGATTTTTTTCCTGCAATAAAGAATATTACTTAATAAAATTCTACTCATTATTATGCTACATAATGTAAAGTTGGTAGGGATGCCATGTATGTATATTGTCTCTCTTTCAAAGCAAAACCACTGAACAGATTTTGATAATACTTGTCAGTGATGTAGCTCATTTAACAGAATAAGACATAAGCTATACAAATACTTGCTTTTGTGGATGGGTTTGGTCTTTTTTTAATACCTTCTGTAATTTGCAATAAACTAAGTAAGGCAAACAATAAATATTTGGAAGAAATACACTATACAAACATTATTACACAGTATAAGGCCCTGCGCAGACGGCACACTTTTTGTGCGATCGAGTCTGCGGCGCACAAAAAGTCTGCATGGCGCGCAAAAAGTCGGTCGCGGATTTTTCACAGACTCAACGCACACGACGCACATCTTCGATCATTTTGTCGGCAGAGCTGTAGGGACGTAGACGCTATGGAAATCGTGTAAAGTGTGCGCCGTCTGCGTTAGCGCGCGTTGAAGCAAACGTTCAATTCTTTTCACACACTTTTGTGCGGAGCGGCGCGGTGCGGTCTGCCCGAATTACACGGATTTTTTGTGCGCCGGACTTTTTGCGCGTCGTGTGCGTTACTGCATATAATTTCATAGGTTCTATTTTCACAGACTAAAAAGTGCGTCACGGATAGTCTGTCGTCTGCGCAGGGCCTTAAAGTAACTTTTATGATTTGTATCATTTTTGATGACATTTTTACTTTCAAGGAAAGTAATGCACATTATAATGAAGTATTATAAGAGTCAACCACATAAGAATACTGGAAACAGTGCGTATGATATTAAATGATTATATTATTTATATTCTCCAACAACTTCTAGTCCTAATCATGATTTTTCCAAGCCAATGGGCAATGGTTATATTTTGTGATAAGTATGTAATATAGTTGAAAACATAAAGAGATAGAAAGTGTTCTAATTTCTAAAATATGTAACCAGTTAAATACTACATTTCATAACTGTTGAGGATAAAAAATACCTTTGGTGTTCAAAATTGTAAAATACCTACCGTTCTATACGAGGAAAATGAATTAACTCGCTACGCAATCTCCCACATACAAAATTAATGCTTTAAATAACAGCACCTAGTGATGAAAATTTCAATAATTTAACTGTAAAAATCACATTGAAACAAATTCTTAAATAACTCCAAAAAGAATAAATTGCAAACACAGTAAAAACGACATCGCACGTTGAGTTAAAAACATCAAAACAGATAATAAAAATTTAATTGATAGAAAAAAATCTGCTTGTTACAGATTATACAACTATACATATATGGCAACTCTGCATTAAGCAAACTGCATTTCAAACTGAAAAATCAGTGAAAATTATACGTTTGCCTTCTGTGTATTCTTAAAATTTTCCACATAAATTATACATTTACAATAAATCCAAATTTATGTACAGTTGTATCAAGTTCAAATGACTGACAATGAATATATTGAAGGATCTTAATTTATTTTATTTATTCAATATGTTAAATAAACTTATTTAAGCGCATGCAAATATGTCATAGATCAATTTAAATTGAGAATTCTTTTCGACATGAAATTATATTGAATTAATTCAATAAATTAATTAATTGGTCAGTCTGATGCAGATTTACTGAATATGGTATTACCATGTTACAAAAAAATATCAAAAATGATTAAAAAAAATACACCAACTCCGCTTCACTTGTGTTTTTTTCTGATTTCACTGTCATTAAAAGTACCTAATTATTTAGTGCATATTTTCATAGCAACAGATATTTTGAATCAACAGTGGGCTCGATTATGTACCAATACATAGTGCAGACAGTTGCGAGTGACTCTATAAACTAAAATCAATAATAATCAGTGACCAACAAAGGTACGCTATGTTTGCTTTTGCAAAGCGTATAACCTGTGTTTAGTGCTAGCGTCCGGTTGGCGTCTGTCATAGTTATCGCGAAACTACAAAATAAACGCGTCTTTTGCAATATTACGTTGAATGAATGTGCGATGTCGTGTGTAAAAGTGGTGCTTTTGTAATGGGCTTTTGTTTCTAGTGACCAAGATGAATTATGAAGCGGAAAGGGCAATGAATCAGAAACGATTGCGGATGGAGGCCGAGCCGGGACACGGCGTTGTCCAGGGTAACGGATTGCCGCTAAATTACATAGGTATGTTGTGTAACTAAAGTTTTGCGCGGGAAATAGCCGATACGATTGATAATACGGCGTTGTTATGATTTCTAGATAATGGTCATCAAATACCGTATCAGCCGTATGCCGGCGCATATAACACGCATTACCCTCCGCCGGATGCCTTCGCCGCGTACGGGCCTCCGCCCCCGGGGGGTTACGCTCCTCAGAACTTGTCGTACGCGCCTCCAGCTCACCAGAACTATGCACATCACCAGACTTTTCCTCCACAACAACAAGCACAGCTGCATATGGCCCAGTCACACATGGGTATGTGTATGTACAAAATTTTTTACTTCTTTTTAGTAGTTTTAAGATTATTATTATAATACTTAATTAATTTTGTACTGTTTATATTATGTTGTTACTCGAAGGAATCATTATAAAAAAAGTCTTATTGACATCATAAAAATCAATTCAACACACACTGTTTCAGAAATTAGTCTAGTGGTTTTTTGGTGAATCTATGCAAGTATTAAATATTAAATACTTATGAATCTCTTTTCATTCATCATCATCATGTATGAAGAGATGGAACAATAAGGACTTGCCTTACCAAAATAAAGTAATTTTTCAACTAAAAATTGTATGCATGCAAAAATATAAGAAAGTTGAGCGGAACATTTGAAGATGTAAGAATACTTCATGACCATAATATTAACTTTTCTAATGATAATTGGATACCATTACATTTAAAACAACATCATAAATAAATCCTTTTCAAATTATTATTGTTATGCATATTTTATAATTAATATTAATCCGTCAGTCCTCGGATCACAGACACAATAGAAAATCTATTGTGTCTCGGCCCGATCGGGCCGCTCGGTGGTCAATGGGTTAATGAAAAAGTTTGTTGCAATAGATGAATCAATTTAAGCTTTTGGATTTGTAAGAAATTGGAATATAGTGATCATTTATAATTTATGTTTGGATCGACAAAGGACACTTTGTCTACACTAATAAAATAAACCGGAACAGCCGTACAAATAAAAACTTGCTTATTCAAACCTTATGCAATGCATAGATATGATAAGAATAAATAAAGAATAAGGATGTCATAATTTCTTACAAATAAATTTGGAATAACGTCGATGTAACTATGCTCACGCTATGCAATAGGCGCAAAGCGGCAACGTCGCAATTCATTCACAAAATTATGAAAAACATTGAAATTGTCTACGGTTAAGCCTTGGTGCTGTCATTTTGCTGACGCTCGTTTGACTTCGTCGAATTTGTTGTGAAGTTTCATCATACGATGTTCTGTTTATTGCACGCCTCATAAGCGAAGCGTTGAGGTGGGTACTACTGTCACTTCGCGCAAAACATCTGATTTTTCAAACTTAAAATGTCTTTATGTATCATACATTGCACTTGTAAGATAATACATACACACACATATTAAGAAAAAACACTATTTTTAACATTCATGATATTTTTGATGTCATTTTTATTATTTAAACTAGTTAAAAAACAGTTTAAAAAAGTTCTGTCTTGGACGTCCGTGTGTCTGTATGTGCGGATCCTTTTTCTTGTTAACACGATAGCGACCGAAATACTTTACTAATCGAGTCTTTTTTTTTCTCTTACGCTTGAGTATGCTCAGGAATAGAACCCTTTCATTTTTCAGGGTCTGATTCGATGTGGTTTAATTGTTATTAAATAAACAAAAATAATAATTAATAAATAATTATTAAAAAAAATTATGAGGCGTGCACTTTTGGATTTTCCAAATTTTTTATTTATTTTTTAAATATTTATTGGAAATAATTTAAATATATCATTAAATATGCAAGCAAATGATAGATAACGCTATCCAATATCTGGAGAACAGAAGATAAACCCACCTTGAGATAGAGAGTTGCCAAATAACTGGTACTCAAAACATACAACTCCAGGCTTAGAAGATTTATATTTTCAACGAAAGTGTATATTATTGTGATAAGTTTAGAATTAATAAGTTTTATGTATGTATGGTTTGGCGCATGTTGTAAATAAATAAATCATTATAAAATATCAAAAAGGTTTTTCATAATTTCGTATATTTTGACATTTCATACAAAATTTTCCATTTCAATAGGTACGTAATGAAATTATTAATTTGCTCAACTTTTTCTACTTCCCGTATTACTCTCATTGCTAAGATTGAAAATTGCTTCTAAAACTTGTAAAACACAGCACAATGTACTAAAAGATAATATGTTATAACTCGGTTATGTCAGACTTATACTAGGGTGGTAGCCGTAATAAGGACGGAATAGCATTAGTATGAATACTTATTACGAAGTTATACTAGGTTACATTTATTTCGTGTTTATTTGTATGATTTTTCCTTATTCTTAGTTTATTCTTTGCATAAAATGCTATACCTCGTTTATTTGTACGGTTTAGTTTATTGGTTTGGTTGATCATGCTAATCAAAAGAGCTACTTGTTCAAAATAAAAAAAATAAAATTGTGTTAGGTAGTCAATTTATTCAGGAAGATGAGGCTATAAAATTTTTGCGATAGTGTGAAAAAATATTCCTACTTCGGATGAAGCCATGGCACCATCATACACATGGTGATGGTGCATACTACGCTTATGAAGCTGAATTGAAACACTGAGACGAGTCATATTCTAAACCTGAAAGTTCCAATTGATTGTATATAGAATATTTTCTTAGCGCTTTTACACAATAATAAATGAACCAATTTGGATAAGCAGCTAATAGCTTTCTGATAAAAAGGGCAAAAAAAATACATAGTAATAGGTTTTTGTGGTAATTTTATAATTATGTAATTGCTATTACTTAATAATTGAATTGTTTAAAAGATGATAAAAAACATTAAAATTATGCAATTATATCACTTTGATTGTATTAATTATTGAGAACAAAAATAAAGCATGCAAAGAGATTTAGGTATTTAAATTTGAAGCACATTTCTCCGTTAGTAAATCTTCCTTCCTATTACATTGCATTGAATCTAATCTAATATATATTATAAAGGCGAAAGTTTGTAAGGATGTGTGGATATATGGATGTATGTATGTTTGTTACTCTTTCACGTAAAAACTACTGAACCGATTACAATCAAATTTAGCACACATATAGAGGGTAACTTGGATTAACACATAGGATTGTTTTTATCCCGGAAATCCCACGGGAACGGGAAGTATGCGGGTTTTCCTTTGCAAACGCGGGCGAAGCCGCGGGCGGAAATCTAGTCTTAGTATAACTGGCTTGAATGTTATTGTCAGTTAATAGAATATGGGTGTTATTTAATAGTAAATTCCTTTGTAAGATTGTAGTATTGTGTTGTGGAAGATAGATGCATTTTACATGTGTTAAGAACACCTATTTGGCTCGCTATGCTTTACGATACAATATTATTTGTAAAGGCAACAAAAAAAAAAATTGTACGTAACTTGTTGTATACATTGATAGTTTTTTTTTGCATTATACTATAGTACGAGGGCTCTTTATTGTTATATTATGCCATCATTTATAAAAACTCTAATATGTATAATGTTATGGCTCATTGATTATATCATTAAATAGCAGACAAAACAAAAGAAAAATAATTATTATTTATTGATAATTAACATTAATTTGTAAGGCGCGTGCGCATGTCTGGTGTTTCGTTCGCGCATGCTTACACACGGCTTTGATTCGCTCAATAGCGGCCTTTACACGCAAACTCTATCGCGCATGAAACAGCAATCGTGCGTGAAAGAGCGTGCGTATAAAGGGTGTAGGGCGCGGAAGGAAAGACCACATGCCGCGCTCATCAGTCGCGCGCGCAATCGCACTCACGATTGTACTGTGGGTTGCCTTTACACACAAATTCTTTCGCGCACGAATAAGATGGCGGACATACGCACGTGGAGCAAGGAATTAGTATTGGAACTTATTACTTTATACAGATCTTTCCCATGTCTCTGGAAAATTAAATCGGAGGAGTACAAAAACAAGAATTTAAAAGACCAAGCATATAATTATTTATTATAATTATTAATTATTTGTTATTTAACAGTATATTAAATAACTCATTATTCATACGCAAATAATTCTTGAAATCGTCTGGATAGTTTTCTCTTAATTCTTTAATCAAAGGAATGTGACAATATTGCTGTCTATATTTTTTAACCCACACTGAACGTTTCTTTTTCTTTTTGAGTTCAATGAAACCAGCAAACATGATAACTTGCGCCACCCGATATCTTGTCTCCATTTTTTCACTTCTATCACTCGCGGTTGTCGATAAAACCGTGTGCATTGCACACACTCCAACACGCGCCTCTTTCACGCGGTCTATCACGGGCGATTAGTCTTTACACGGCCGCTCATTCCGCTAAGGAAAGCAAACACGAATAATCGCGCGCGAAAGAACAAGTGTCGCAGTTAAGACATACAAAGGTAATCGCGAGCGATTGAGCGTGCAGGTTTTCCCGCGCGTAATCCTGTACGATCCACAGAACGCGCGATAGAGTTTGCGTGTAAAGGCCGCTATTGAATCATCAATATGTTGATATGAACGGTGGTCAGTCAGCCGTCAAGCCTCAATTATGGTTTCTGTAGGTCACGGGCTTGATAGAGCTGTTTGCGCAAATTATATTGTAATACTCATGTATTCATATTTGATTTTTATATCATATTTGATTATAAGTACTGTGTACTTTTAATGGGGTAGAAACCAATGCTTTTAATCTCTGAAGATAGTTTGGGGTGAAATAGAGTTGGGTGAAATTGATTTTAACCCCTTGACCACCGAGTGGCCTGATCGGGCCACGACACAATAGATTTTCTATTGTGTCTGTGATTCCGGGGGCTGAGGCATTAATTAATTAAGCAAAATTAAATGAATGTTATAATATGCAAGTCAGATTAAAAGTTGTGTAAAGATGTTCCATTTTCATTTTTAGTAGTGCCGTAATAAAAAGTTTTAATTTATACGAAAAAAGGTTATTTAAAGTTTTGAAATTGAAATTTGTAATAATAAAATAATAATGTAATAATTCGAATGTATAATTGCTTCTTTGGTCCCTTAAATTACAATGGTAATTGATATATTTTATATACTAGCAGCTCATCTCAGTTCCGTGTCGGTTGACTTTATTTTACAGTTTATTTAAAAAAAAAAATAACGTACTATAGGGAAATCATTGACCACGATATTTCCTGATGGTAAGCAAACTTTAAATTTAATTTACAATTATTGTCCATCAATAAAAAGAAAATCTATAATATATATCAAGAACTCAGAAACACACAGCTCATATTGGCCGTTTCGCAGTCGGCGGCTACGGGCCGGAGGTGGGCGTGCACAAGCCGGCGTGGCCGCCGCAGCCGCACCTGCTGCCGCCGCTGGACGCGCAGAAGCCGCTCGACATCAAGCAGCTCAAGCCCGAGATCAAGCTCGAGCCGGCGGATGCGCAGAAGCGGTCGCATCCTGATGCCGAGATGATGGTGAGCGTACAGTGGGGCTAGACAAGTGGCTTTCTATTAGCGTAAAGTTTAATAGAATAGAATATGAATGTATGAGATTGACGTAATCAAGCGTCGTCGTCCTCGTAATCAAACGTCAATCTCATACATTCATAATCTATTCTATGAAACTTTACGCTAATAGAAAGCCACTTGTCTAGGGGGGCAGACTGTACACTTGCATAGATTTAAGTAGAATTTCAAATTCCAAAATTTTTTTTGGGTCCATTAATTTATTGTTAAATTTTTAGTTCATATTTGTACTGTATGTTGATTTATACAGTTTTAAAAGGGCACGAAAATTGTCCTTGTCATATAAATAATCATGATGTTATTTCGATTCTAGGCTGGTGATATGGAACAACCAAAAATAAAAATAAAAACGGATATATTCAAACCAGATGATATGGCGCTACGGCTGGATGACAAGCCAAGAGGTAATTTAATATTATACAATTACTTATTAAAGACAACATATATTTCAGATTAGGGCACTTTTATTAAAAAAAAAGACGGGTTGCACTCCGGGAGTGCCGGCAGAAGTGAAAACTTGATTATTAACGTTGAACATGTTTGATATCCATCCGTCTTACGCTTTTTCGATCAGGTCACGTGTCCTGACGCGAGTTTAAGATTTTATACCCATTACAGAAAAAGTGCTCAATGCCGCTAAAGAAGTTTTCACTTCAAAAACAGAAGAAGAATTATCATATTAGAACGACAAACATATTGTTACATTTCGGTATTTTTGTTACAGATATATCTATGAAACCACACGAAATACCAAAACCGTTGGATCCACAAGCAAAAGGTATGTATTATAGATTGCATTTTAAACTTCAAATAAATGTTGTTTGGATCATTAAAAATTGTTTTTTTTTTCTTTTTAGATGATAGTCAATCCCAACTCAGATTGGAAGGTGATAAAACAGCAGGTATGGATTTATCAGAGTACTGTATTACAAGATAATAAATAAATAATAATAATACATGGGCCAATAACTGTATCTCTATAGTGCAGTCATGGGCTGCTGGTGTCCCACATCACATTAAAATTCTCTAAAGGGCGTGTTTGACCTGTGTTCCCACGTAAGCCTCTCAAAGGAACGGGCATCTTCCTTCTGTTGATACCCGTGTATTATGGAGATATACATGGGCCCATAATATACCTTTTTGACTCCTCAGTCACTTTGTTACAAGAACTGTTTGTAATTATTGTGTGTATTTTCAGAGAGAACAAGCGAATTGAGTGAAGCTCGTCCTATTGACAGCAGTGCACCCGTCGTTGACAAAACGTTAGTTGTTTCAATTCTATTTTTACGTAAAAATTAGCAATGTACTAATTTGGTTATGATTTGTTTTGATTGATTTTGTAAATAACGTGATTATGTTTTGTTAATCATCGTATCCATTTTTTTTTTATCAGGGATGAAGAGAGGAAACCCTTTAGTAGCCCTGATGCAAATCGACCCGGGACAACGCCGGGGAAAATGAGCACTCCAGGTTTAGAGGTAATAAGATATTTTATGTTTATTTGTTCATTTAAATATATTATGTGAAATATTACATTTAATCCGTCAGTCCTCGGATCACAGACACAATAGAAAATCTATTGTGTCTCGGCCCGATCGGGCCGCTCGGTGGTCAATGGGTTAAAAAGCAGTGATTCATATATGCATTGTATTTTGTTGTTTAGTCATCACTCATCATAGTATTAAGGGCTTAATGATATGTAGAATCTATAATGTTCTATATGATAATTAATTAAAAATAGATTTTATATATAAAGAATGACATTTTTTTCCTACATTTAAGGGCGATAAACCACAAATAAATGAGTAACAAAAGAAATCTTAAATAACTTATTATTATCAGCTAATTTACAAAATATAATAACCTAAATCAGAATACTGTGCAGTTCGTTAGTAGCTGACAAAAGGGATTGACTCAGTTGATCAACAAAAAAAAATAAATAACAGAAAAGCTGAAAATGTACAAGAGCTGCAAATTTCCCCTGTTTCATATAAAAAATTGCCTCTATTTTTTATTATATCATCCTTAAAAAAATAAAATACAATTATCACCCCCAGCCAAAGAAGCGCGGGCGGCCCAAAGGCTCCACAAACAAGCCGAAGCCCCCGGGCGCGACCCCTCCCCGCGCGCCCGCACCCCGCCCGCCCGCGCCCGTCGCCCGCCCCCGCGCGCCCTCCTACCAGTACGCGGTGCGACCGTTCCGCAAGGACTTCTCGGGGATACAGTTCCGCAGGTGCGTAGATACACACACACACACATATACATACACGTACATGTCGCAACACGACACATCGCATCACGACAGATCATAACACGTCACATCGTACTGCAACACGACACATAAAAACACGCCGCAACCTACTGCAACACGGCACATCGCAACACAACACATCATAACAACAACATACCACAAGATACATGTTGTAACATGAGATTCTACGACTCGCATCACACCATCAACACATCTTTGACTATAGTTGAGCCAATTTAATAGGCAACATTTGACGTCTATCAATTTTATCTTTGAAGAGAGGTAACCTGCTTAAAAACATCGATTAAAGTGAATTAATCGATACTGACTTGAAACATTTGTCAATCGAACTTGAAACACATTTATTAATATAAGATGATTTTTATTCAGAAGTAATCAATGCATTCGATTCTAGATGTCAGATTTCGATTTTTAGAGTAACGTCTCTGGTATTTAAAAAGAAAAAAGGTTTATTGACACAAAATTGTAGCGACGTCAGTTCTTTAATTCAGAAATTGTTTATTATGTTTAGAATGGTTTATCAGTAAAATGAAATCTTAAAATTACTTGTATCGGTCATTATTATTATAAATATGTAATCGTATTTGAAAAAAGTTAAGCAAATGTGCAGTTCTAACAAAACGAAATATCATGTTATTCAATGTCGTCGTTACTAGGTTACATTGTTGAATTTTGTTGAACTGTCAAATGTTGCCTATTAAAATGGCTCTACTATATCATATCAAACCATGCAAGAAAATTACTAAAAAACAAATGTATGGAATTTTACTAAAATTCATTTGTCCGTTCTAACTTAATTATATTTAGCTCTATAATCTCATGATAAAGCTGTCTATTATGATGAATGGTGATGATAAAATACTAATGTTTGCTAAAAAATGTAAGAATTTGTTGAATTTCACAATTTTGTTGAAATTGTGAAATATAAATGAACAATATAACTTACTTATCGATACATAAATCAGGTCACCCTGAGACTTGGCTCCATTTTACATAATATGTTTTTGATGAGATATGATATTTTTCGGTAGAAGTGAACTTTAAATAAAATTTACTCGGAGACTACATTTGTTTGGAGAGTTGTTTTCGAGCGATTAGCTTTTAAAACTTGGCTGCAGATATAAGGTGGACTGGTTATCCGTTAAAGTATCGTAGGGTTAACACATAGTCGTCTACGTAGACGAAATGAGTTACGAGTTTGCGAATTGTTGTAAAAATTATGAGTCTTTTGAATACAAGCGAAGAATGAGACTTGGTTCCTTTTTACATAATATGTTTTTGGTGGGATACCTGTATTATTTATTTGCTTGTTACATCAGTCAGAATCGACATTCGAAATCGAAAATTTAACAATAATTCCAGAAGTTTTCAAACTTCGGTCAAATGAATGGTTCATTGGGACGACAACAAATCTCATTTTGCAACCTTGTCCGCAGGCCAGAACATTGTTTAAATTGCAATTAAATTATTTTTTTGCTGTATGGTCGTGAAAAAAATTCCAAAAGTTCTGCAAACTTGGGAAAGTTTTCGATATAATATTTCATATCACGTATTAAATTTGCAACCAATCTAAGTGTACGGAATATTGTTAAAATTGCAATTAATTTATTTTTTGCTGTATGGTCGTGATAAAAATTCCAAAAGTACTGCAAACTTGACATCGGAAACATATACCGAACGGTTGTATAAATTTGCAACCTTTTTCGTTGACCGTAATATGTTTATTTATAATTATTTTTAATTCGTGGTCGGTCGGTTTTCGATTATTCTGATGCATTTACAAATTTGCAACCTCATTCAGTTAAAAAAAAAAAAAAATCATTAATATTCAATATTAAAAGATGTTCCGTACACTGAGATTGGTTGCAAATTTAATACGTGATATGAAATATTATATCGAAAACTTCCCCAAGTTTTCAGAACTTTTGGAATTTTTTTCACGACCATATAGCAAAAAATAATTAAATTGCAATTTTAACAATGTTCCGGACTGCGGAGTTGCGGACAAGGTTGCAAAATGAGATTTATTGTCGTCCCAAAGTATCATTCACTTGACCGAAGTTTGAAAACTTTCGGAATTATTGTGAATTGATTGTCTTGACTGACTGGAGTATGTCGTGTGCGCGCAGGCGGTGGAGCGACGACTGCCTGGACTCGTCGCACATCCCCAACGAGGTGTACTTCGGCGACGTGCCGGTGCCGCTGTCGGTGCTGTACAACTACTACGACGCGAACGCGGAGCGCGAGCGGCTCGCGTCGCAGGCCGCGCACATCGCCGCGCAGAAGGCCGCCGCCGCCAAGCTGGCCGCCGCCAAGCTGCGCGGCGTGCTGAGCGCCGAGGTGAGTGCCCAACTACTGCGACACGTCGCAGGCCGCGCACATCGCCGCGCAGAAGGCCGCCGCCGCCAAGCTGGCCGCCGCCAAGCTGCGCGGCGTGCTGAGCGCCGAGGTGAGTGCCCAACTACTGCGACACGTCGCAGGCCGCGCACATCGCCGCGCAGAAGGCCGCCGCCGCCAAGCTGGCCGCCGCCAAGCTGCGCGGCGTGCTGAGCGCCGAGGTGAGTGCCCAACTACTGCGACACGTCGCAGGCCGCGCACATCGCCGCGCAGAAGGCCGCCGCCGCCAAGCTGGCCGCCGCCAAGCTGCGCGGCGTGCTGAGCGCCGAGGTGAGTGCCCAACTACTGCGACACGTCGCAGGCCGCGCACATCGCCGCGCAGAAGGCCGCCGCCGCCAAGCTGGCCGCCGCCAAGCTGCGCGGCGTGCTGAGCGCCGAGGTGAGTGCCCAACTACTGCGACACGTCGCAGGCCGCGCACATCGCGGCGCAGAAGGCCGCCGCCGCCAAGCTGGCCGCCGCCAAGCTGCGCGGCGTGCTGAGCGCCGAGGTGAGTGCCCAACTACTGCGACACGTCGCAGGCCGCGCACATCGCCGCGCAGAAGGCCGCCGCCGCCAAGCTGGCCGCCGCCAAGCTGCGCGGCGTGCTGAGCGCCGAGGTGAGTGCCCAACTACTGCGACACGTCGCAGGCCGCGCACATCGCGGCGCAGAAGGCCGCCGCCGCCAAGCTGGCCGCCGCCAAGCTGCGCGGCGTGCTGAGCGCCGAGGTGAGTGAAAAAATATATATTTCAGGAATATAAATATATTTCAGGACAATTTTCACACACGGCACGATCTGATCCCATACTAAGCTTTGGCTTGTGTTATGGAAACCAGATGGCTGATAAACATACATATGTATATAATTTTAAATAAATACTTATATATAGATAATAAACACCCAGACACAAAGCAAACACTTATGTTCAACACAAATATTTGCCCCAGGTGGGATCGAACCCACGACCTCTGGCTCGGAAGGCAGGGCCACTACCAACCGGTCAGTCAAACTATGTATACCAACTACTGCGATTATATACTATGTACATGGGTTGATCCAAAAGTAATGATAATCAATATTAAACAAGGTCATTACAGTTAAAATTATTATTTAGTCCTCTAGATAGTCTTCTAACTAGATAATATACTTCGATATTTTTTTCTTAAACTTAAAAAAAAAAAACCTTTGACTTCATCCACAAAAACCCCTCTACTGCGGCCATCACTTCGCTGTCGTCTTAAAATTTCTTGCCTCGAAGGTGTTTCTTGTGCCGAGGAGAGAGATAGAAATAACTAGGAGCTAGATCTAACAAACAGGGTGGGTGTTCAAGCATTTGGAATGCCGATTTTTGAATGGCAGCCATTGCAACTGACGCTTTGTGATCTGGTGCGGTGTCTGGGTGAAACAGCATTCAAGCCCGCATTTTGCCATGTCTCTTTTCCTCACTAACCTACCGCAATCTTTTAATTTGGTCTGTGTAGTAAGAGCCCATTATAGTGGCTACCTTCTTAAAATATCCCACCATAATTATTCCTTCAGCGTCCCAACAAAATAACGCTTTAATCTATCCCACTAATTTTCCCTTTGAATTTCTTCATCGTCACTTTGGAAGCTCGCATCCAGGCCATTGATTGTTTCTTGGTTTCAGCATAAACATGGTGAACCCGGGTAACGTCCATGATCACAAATCGTGACAAAAAATTATCCTGGTCTCATAAAAAATTTGGAAATTCACCCTCTAAATGTCGAATCGTTGTTTCTTCTTTTCGTCGAGAAACATTCTGGCACCCACGGTTCACAGTTAAATTAATGTAAATACTTGGAAACGTGGCCTGTTGATATGATTTTTTTGTGATAACTTAGTGAGTATATGAGCAAACAAAAAACATTTATTTTGTATTTTTATGTGCACAGGAAATACCCAATTATCATTACTTTTGGATCAACCTAGTATACCAAGTTGCGTCGCCATGGATACGACGGGTTGCGTGCGTGCGGATCGCAGAGTAGAGCGCGT
Source organism: Colias philodice (assembly GCF_061535455.1). Classification (NCBI taxonomy): domain Eukaryota; kingdom Metazoa; phylum Arthropoda; class Insecta; order Lepidoptera; family Pieridae; genus Colias; species Colias philodice. The sequence goes on along the minus strand of NC_143106.1, from coordinate 10,221,488 downwards.
GCGGTGGAGTTTGTGAACACATTGAAATCGCACACAATGTGGACGCATCGCGCGAATGAAACGGATAATTTTCTAAAAAAAACAGTTTAGTTTTATTTACATTGATTCGCATTTCGCTGGATTTGCAAAGTTATAAACGAATTAATTTTAATGTTGCAGGTAACGACGGTAGATTCATCATCAGATGATGATTCATCGGGGACATCGGGCAGCGGTTCAGAGGATAGTGATGATGTAAGTTTATTTTTATTTTAACAAATATAATCGTAGCCAAGCCAACATCAAACAACAAAAAATCATAACAATGATTATTTTTATCAAAAAAAAAATGTAAAAAATATTCACTTGCTATAGATTAATAAATATGATAAATTGTTGTAAAAGTTTTGTTTTAGCAAAGCATATTTTTAGGCTTATAAATCTTACAGCGGTGATTTATATTATTGCTCTAATTTCTAAAATTACAACAAAAATAAAATAATGTAAATTATTATCTTATTATTTTTGTTATATTTATTTGTATCAACTAATTGTGTGTGTGCATCCCAAGAAACAGAAATAAGCAACTATTTATCATGTACAGGACGCGCCACTCAAACGTGGTCCTGGCCGGCCCAAAGGCTCCAAGAACACGTCCCCCCGCACGCCGGGCACGCCCACGGGCACCGGGGGCGCGGGGGGGGGCTCGGGCGCCGGCTCGGGGCGCCGCGGCCGCCCGCCCGTGCCGCCCGAGCTGCGGCAGCCCGGCATCACGGATATGAAGAAGTTCTGCAAGGCGGCCGGGATACGGTTCGATTATAAGAAGCTGGTCGAAGGTGGGTTCTGATACTAATTGAGGACAGATTTATTGTTCACGGTGTTTACGACCTACCGTCACTTTATTTTATATTTTTGTTCACGCGAATTGTAATATGCATTGTCATTGTGTCATCTTAGCGTCTGAGTATTGAACACATCTAATACGAATTAATTTTGTGTTGTAATTAATATAAACCTGTGCTAAAGAAACGAATGTGTACTTAAATTGCTCATTGTTAACAAGTTTAAGTAAATAAACAGAAAGTTCATATGTATGCAGTTTTATCATTTCACAATTTCAATTGGTGTTAACAAAGAAAACGTAGATGAAAGCCATCAGCGATATATAAAGAGGGAGTTTTGTTCACACGCTGTTAAACTCGAACTGAAATTGTTTATTATTTCGTGTGAATTTACCTGTTAGTTTTATCTACATATTGCAAGTTTTTGGTAGTGCGCATTGGTTCATATTAGTATGCTTAAAAAATATGAGTTAATGAGAAATAATGTAAGTTTCTTGTTATAATTTTTTATGGCACTTAAATATTAATATAATGTTAAATTCTTTTTACAACGCAAAAGCAAAAGCACTGTATCAGTATTTGAGTTAACTTAAATATAAGTATGTAGTGAAAGTTTATAAAATTACATACATGACTAAAAAAATTTCTTAACTTTTCGTTTATATTTTTATTATGTATTGTGTATGTATGTAAAAATGGCCCTTTCATATTTCCATAAGAGTAATCACATGTATCCATATTCCAGGTTGCACGAAAAACAAAGAGCGTGTGGCGAAAATGCAAGAGTTACTAACCGCGGCGGGGCTCGAAGGCAAGCCGACGCTAGAGAAGTGCCGCGCGATCAAACAGGCCAAGATGGACGCCAAGGAGCGGGAGCGGATCGCCAAGAAGGAGGCGCGAGCAAAGCCACGGGACGACGGTGATGGTGAGATTTGTGCTCTATAAATTCTATAATAATTATTAATTCATTTAATCATTGAAACATCATTGGTCAACTTGTTAGTAACAATATTGTTATACCTATGTTAGTAACAATACCAAAATTTCAATGTCATTTTATTCTATGATCTGGTGATAAGATTCATGTCCGGCGCGCACCGAGCCGAACGATTGACGGTGTAATTTGGACCTTGTAACAAGGCAATAAGGTTTATCTTTGCTTGTAATGTGTCATGGCGCGTGCCGAGCCGCGCCGTGGGATATGACAGCGAGATTTGTACCTTATAACAAGGCAATAAAGCTTATCTTTAAACCTAATATGTTCAGTTGCTCCGCGCTAAGTTGAATGACACAACGGTGCGATTTGCACTTTATACCGAGATTATAAGGTCGATGTTTGTTTGCACGTGTGCAGGGCTGGCGGGAGTCGCGCGGCGCATGACGCGCGGCGCGACGGGCGTGAAGCCGCGCCAGCGCATCGTGATCTCGTCGGACGAGGAGGACGGCACGCCGGCCGCGCGCCGCACGCTCTCCAAGCTGCGCTCCAGCGTCAACGACGACTCCGACTGAGGGCCCGTGAGTGCAACCACATATACACACGCACATTGCACACCGCAGGCAAACCGCACACACACATACATACCGTACACCATAACACAAACGTACATGATAGCATCGCACGAGGGTGGCACTAACACAACATAACGCACGCGTCATACATTATTACTAACTAATACGGTGCCGCACCGCTTGATGACATTATACACGAAACTGCTTTAACCCATTGAACACCGTAAGCCCCGATCGGGGCGCGACACAATAGATTTTCTATTGTGTCTGTGATTCCGAGGACTGATGGATTAACCAGCTTTAATACAATACACTGCATGACAATGCACAAAATACGTGTGTGTTTATTTTGTGCATTGTCATGCAATGTATTGTACACACACGTATCGCAAACATACACAAACCATTCACCTGCGTGGTGCACTCAATATAGCACCAATAAAAAAAACGCACGTATTATAGAGCAAGCACGAATACGACGCCGCACCGTTCGATAAAATCATACATCAAACAGCTTCAACACAACGCACTCCACACCAATGTACACAAAAATACAACAGCACCATACAATATAATATTATAAAGTTTCTGTTATAAAAAAAATATTGTATTTATTCCAGGTAACACCTCGTGTGGAAGTGACAGACAATATCGAGACAGTGAAAGTGTTGGACCTTCTAGAAAGTGCTTCGACGGGGTCCATGACCTGTAGCGCGGACTCTTGACTTGTGTGACTCGGCATAATATACTAGTGATGGCCTTATGTGAGCGATCGGAACGTCAGTGTTGCCACACACGCTCTACTATTTTCCAAACTTAATTCGTAATTTACCCAGTTTTTTGGGTGTAATTTTAGACTGCAACCACTAGACGGTGATATCGCATTTAATATTCGGGTTAATGATGGCAATAAAGCGTGACGGACGAACGCAAATGTTACCATATTTAAAATTTTTTAGATTAAAAATGAAACCGCATTGTGGTGTTGTCGTTTTGATAAATTTAACTAGTCAAGTGTAAAAAATGGATAAGTTTCCGCGCTCAGGTTGACGCGAATCGGTCGCTCGAAAAAATTTTCCTACTAATTTTAGGTCAAAATTTAGAATGGTAATGAAATGACAAATTGTCCGGAGTGAGTGTTGGACCTTTGGTGTTTATTTTTTTATTAAAAATGAAGAAATAATATTTTCTGTGAGTTATATTAAACAATTGTGTATCATTTTTTTGTGTCTCGGTGTTTACAGATGTATTCACTAAGAACGGTTTTAATTTGTATATGTTTATAAAGGGCATTGAAACTTTCTGGCATATCAAACCCGCCGCCATTTTGATTTTTTTTCAAAATCGCGGCGCACGATTAAAGTGGTATGTATGGATAGAGGATACATAGACAAACAAAAAATGTCTAATAACATAGTACCCTAAAGCGTCACATTACCGAGATATTTGGAGGTAAATATTCACTTATGAGTACGACAAACACTAAAAATAGACTTATTACGTGTCTATATGCATAATATTATCTCCAAATAATCACTCCCAGGTAGATTATTATTATTAACAGTTTATTGGAAGAAAGTAGGTAGATTCATTACATAAAAACATACATACATTACATAAAAATGTAAGTAATGTAATGAATACCTACTTTCTTCCTGTAATAATAATAATCTACCTAGGAGTGATTATTTGGAGATAATATTATGCATATAGACACGTAATAAGTCTATTTTTAGTGTTTGTCGTTGTACTCATAAGTGAATATTTACCTCCAAATATCTCGGTAATGTGACGCTTTAGGGTACTATGTTATGAGACATTTTTTGTTCGTCTATGTGTCCTCTATCCATACATACCAATTTAATCGTGCGCCGCGATTTTGAAAAAAAATCAAAATGGCGGCGGGTCGATATGCCAGCGTCCATACAAAAAGTTTCAAACCCCTTTGATCAGTTTCCCGTTCCTATATTAAAATTATTTTGGATGCCAAATGTTTGAATGGCATTGAAATGCATCTACAAAATATATGGGTAACAATTTTTCAAGAGAGAAAATTTAGATGTGTAAATAACTAAGCTTGAAGTTCTTTATTTAGCAAGATTAAAGATAAATGACACTGCTATTCCATATTAAGATTCCGTAACCTTTTACATATTGCAAATTGGAATCCATTCCCATTTTAGAATCGGACTCTTATTTACATCATGTGACATGTCGTATTATTAAATGAGGCTATTTTTTACGAATAATGTTTAGTTTGGGGGCAATTTGTGCGATTTTTCTTTAAAATAACTCAACTTTAAATATTGGAAAGCATTGTATTGATGCGTTTAATATATTTTTGGAAATATAAGTTTTGGTTAAATTTATTTACATGAACAGATAAACACCAAAGGTCCAAATGTTTGACGTAGAAGGTAAGTGTAAGGGGAGTGTTCATATCGACTTATTACTACACAAAACTTCATGTTACGGACATATTTACGTATATAGATAACAATAAGTGTAAAAATATATTTTTATCGCATTTGTTTGTATTGATAGATTTTTATTTATTAGAAATGAGAGGTGAAGAGTCGCTCGTGAGAAAATTATTGCCATATTCTAATTATTCTTTTACAAACTGAGGACCTGTTAATAGAGTGTATTAATAAAAATAATGATAAGTAAATTTTGGCAATTTAATCTGTGATATTTCGAAATTGCTACGCATTTTTAATTTAAGAAAAAGCTTTACATTTAGTTTTGAAATAACTATCAACTTTACATTGGTACTTTTGTTAAGTTACTTTGACACCAGGATTGCAAGCGTAAATAACAAAAAAAAATATAAATCAAATATTTTTTTTAAACAAGTCCTCAGTTTGCAAAAAAAAAAAACTTATTGGTCAGTGTTGTGTTAAATTTATGAATAAAATAATACGCTACGTGAAAAAATTGCAGACTTTAAGCACTTGGCTGCGATTCGTCACTTACGGCTCCATGTAATTTTGACGTTTTTTTTTAATAGGTCTAATGTCGAAATTCAGTTCGTAAGAGGACGAATCGTTTGACATTTGAGCCGTGCATTATCTGTGCCAAAATTTAATTCGGAGCTCTTTTTGGCAGTTACATGACGCTATAAGCAGCTTTGTGCGTTGAAAATTCTATAATGATTGCTTTTACATATTTCTCATTGGTCTATTTACTCAGAATTCAGTTATAGTGAATTTATTCAATGCAATATTTGTTTGCGTGTAACATAAAATGTTGGTTGTCCCGTCGAGAGTTAGTTCGGTAGTGCATAATATGTATAAAACGAGAGTTTATTTCATAATTATAATTGAATTCGCTGAAGTAGGAATGTGACCCCTCGCTCATACGTTAGCTGGTAGATGGCTCGGCACCCGGTACGGTTCGTTTGTGCCTATAATACAATAATTACGTGAGTAAATGTACTAGTGTGTGTGTTTCGTTTAATAGCAGAATATATTATCGAGTGATTTATAGAATTTTTATACATTAGCGTTTAAAAGATGACTATTTAATTATAACACCAAGTCGAGTATAGTTAGTGTAAATAAGTAGGGTCTAGGCGTGTCTGTGTACAGGTTGTCTACGCTTTGTATATACGCTGTGGTCGAGACTCGTTGTCATTTGTGTTGAGTACTCGGGGGACATTAGCAGATGTAATGCAAGATACACGTATATCGTTACTTTAATAGCATTTATTAACATTATCATATTATATTATTATATACATATACGTTTATTTAATTTGGTGGTCTTATTACCATCGCATATCGATTTTATTAATTGTATATGAATCTCATTGTTCATTCATTTAACGATGTACAAAAATTGACAGGACGTGTCATTTGTAAATGACATAATGTAAATGCCAGTGTTGCCCGTACAAATATATATTAATATATTGATTGATATTTATTAGTTTATAATATAATATAATATAATATAATATAATATACAGGGTGTCCCACCATTGGTATACTAAGCGCGAAGGGACTTGTAGTTTTGCATACACTGATCACGTAAAAAATACTTTAACAACAAAATAACATCAAAAATTTTTTGCTAATTTTTTCCTGAAAATCCATGTTTTCTTCTCTAGCTTCGCGCAGCCGGCATATACCACTTCGCTAATGTGAGCATTTTGTCTATGAAAACATAATCTTAAACGATAGGTCACGTGCTGGTATCAAAGTTGGGCGGGTAGCTTTTTAGGGGTGTACACATAGAGTTTTAAGAATACATCTATTTGAAAAAATACTGCGTCTGGAATTTTGTAAGTATTTTTTATGTACTCAGCGTATGCAAAACTATAACCTCCTTTGAGCTTAGTATACCAACAGTGGGACACCCTGTATAGTTGGCAGCACTGGACTTGAATAATAATGGACTTTAATGTGTAAACACAAGGTTTATTTTCGTCTAATATCGATTTTTCTCTTTTGGTTAGATCACGGTAGCTTTTATATAAATATGGATGATAGTAAATTTGAAATATAATAGGACTTAGTAATGAACTAACGCATTGCATTCTACTCAATATCAATTTTTGTTATATATGATGATAATATGGACAATATTTTGCGCAAATTACGTATTTTGTTCCTATGTTTATAACGTTCATAAAAGGGACAGTAATATTTTGTCTTCAATTCAGTTTTCAAAATATAAAGAAATAAATTCAAATATACATGTATGATCACTATGAAAAATAATTAGAGAAATCATATAAAAATGCCTTATTTAATATAATTAAATACTCGATGATTTGTTTCCTACTATATTGCAAGAATTGTTTATTATCATATTTAAAACTAAAGTATCTGAATGAGAAAATATAATATTATGTTCTATTAATGCAATTTATATCTTATTTATATACATATATGTATATGTAATAGTTGTATTGATTTATATCAGTGTCAGTGATTACGCTATTTCTATGTTATTGAATAAAAATGTGATTTTCACATAATTGTAATATAACTATAAATTATATAGGTATTTTTTTATTTATGCTACAAATTGTATCGTTCACGTACGATTTATTTAATGAGAAATGATTGAAAATGCGCTTTATTCTTGTAAGCAAGTATTTCCACCAATGAAAAGGTTTTTTGCGCATATAACGCACACATTGACAAATTATATAAGTCCACGAGAATATCATAAATATAAAGAAATTGTACATAGTATAGTTATGTGTTTAGTGATAATGTGAATGTAAGATAGGTATTACCGCGCGGTAGATATTGTTTTGAAGCATTTTATAGCCCGTAGAGATCGGTATATTTAGTCAAGTATATATTTTAAAAATATAATATTTTAGAGAATAAGAAAAGATGCTATACACTGAATTTTTGTGTGTTATTTTTACCCTCTTTCTCCTATTATAAAAGTTGATTACATATTATTTTATACAATTATTATAATATGTAATTGTTTGGCTTGCAATTATTATAATATATCCTTCCTGTAAAAGTACATGTATTTTCCCATTACCCGTATATAAAGTTGGTTAACACCAATTAATAAATTGAAATGACAACATATTTCCAAATATTAACATGGAATGAAACCGAGGTGTTTTCCCCGCAACGCTATAATTTTAAGTTATTTATTTAAATTTAAACAAGGTCCTAGTCCAAGAGCGGCACATTTTTTCACCATTAGCTAGTAACTACAATCACAATCGTTCATATCTATACTAATATTGTGCTAATATTATAAAGCTGAAGAGTTTGTTTGTTTGTTTGAACGCGCTAGTCTCGGGAACGACTGGTCCGATTTGAAAAATTTTTTCGTTGTTAGATAGCCCTTTTATCGAGGAAGGCTATAGGCTATATATCATCACGCTAAGACCAACAGGAGCGGAGCCACGTGGGTGAAACCGCGCGGCACAGCTAGTTTTTAATATAAAGAAATTAGCAGTAAATTATTTAATCTACTGATGGCATTTTGCTACTATTACTACCTACTGCTCTAGTCTACTGACTAGATTTTATTCCCACATTTATTTTATTTATATACTGTAATTTTTTATGTAAAGAGTGTATCATAGAAATATTTGTTTCATATTCTATGAAGTGTAGCTTTATATTTTGTGAATATTGAGTATTAATCATGTATTAATACTTATTAGTTACCGATCAGTATTTTCCGCTGTGTAAAAATGACACTTGAGGTAAGGGTAACAAGTAATTTTATCGCGGGAAATGCTCGGGAATTGCACAAAAATAATGCGTCAGTGATGATCGATAACATTGTATTAGTTCATAATATTATGGTTGCTACGTTTGCTGTCTGTTAACAATCATGCACAAATTTATCTAAAATCCGATAGGTGTATAAATACTTGTTGAAAAGTTCATTTTAATATGTATAACAAAAACCTAAGACAAAAACTTATAGCTCGTTTTGACCTATGCGTGTGTACATTACACACAGTAAAAATTACAGCTAATATTTCATAAAAAGAGACCCGTAATTTTTTGTCGGTTTAGGATAAGGACGCATCACGATTCACCGATAGGATTAAAAACCTGTGAGATGCAAATTACCGCCTATACCTGAAAAAAAAAATACACGACGTTGTTAACTTTCAAGAAAAGCCATAAATAGGTCCCTATGATAGGTCCTTATCAAAAATTTGCTGTCCAATATAATCACACTTTTATCAAGAGATCGAACAAGCATACGATTTTCAGAAAAGAATCTGACTATTTTCGATGATAAAAACAGATTAAGTATCAAAATAAATAATGACTGTGTGAGTTTTTTTTCAGCATCATTTTATGAATCATCTTTCAGGACCAGTAACTTAAATAAAATGCATTTAATTTATACACTCCTTTTGAGTGGCGGTTTTTACTTAAAATTTACTCATAGTTTGAATGGATATTTCTAACAGCTCCCAAGATTTTTTTTATTATAAGCATAGAATGTGGGTAGGTGGGGTAGGTTCGTTACACACTAATTGCTACTTTGATTTTTTTGGGTACGGTTTAAATCAAAACAAACAAAACAAACAACAAAATCTCGATGTACATAAAATTTATTAAGTAATGTTTTTAATTATTGATAAATAAATAATACGTACCTAATTGTTTTATAAGACAAGATCCCTTATTTTCCACCGTATAGGGCGTATAGGTGTATCAGGTATCTTTGGGAAAGCCCTTTTAATTGAATCAAGAAATTACACAATGAGTAATATTCTGGTAAGTGCTCGGTAAATAGTCTTATCGTATTAAGCAAATACTGATAAAATATTCGTAGTATTATTTACATAGATCATTATCAATAATTAAATAAATATCAAACATCACTTTTGAACATTGCTTTTGATGTGCGTGTAACTCTTTTTTAAGGAGTAAGTACCTATGTTTATTATGTATAACTATAACTTTTTAGGCACAATGTGATTGACAAAAAATCTATAAATCATGATACCTACAATTACAATTTATATGAAAATTGAAATACGCTTTTAGTTAGTTTGAGCTATATGTACCTACACTTCAATACGCTGATGGATTTGCATATGCACGAAAGATTGCCTAGATCTAGATTTAGAAAATATTATATTTGTTGATGATTGTAACACGTTGGGGCTCATACGATGAATCATGAATGATACATTGTGTACGTATGCATCTCCATTTAATTGTTATTATAAAAGTAATAAAACATTTTTGAAAAATGTATATATTCATGGAAATGGAAAATAATATATTACCGTCGATTATTTATCAGTTACATAAACTCTGCCTTTATTGATCGCAAATCGGTGCAATAAGTTTTTGGATGCGCTCGAAACGGGAAGTTGCACAGAAAACCGGCTCAGCATTCAATAATCTGCAATGAGCCTTTCAACAATGACACACCTCCAGTGGGTTTTATAATTGGAACGTTTGCGCGCGCACTCGGCCGCGATATCGAGCGCCTCCGCCTAGACGTCACTGTCATCGAGTTTTCAAATTTCAGTTGTCAGTTGTCAGCCAAGCGAGGCGGACGTGTGTTACTCAGTGAACCAGTGCGCGGAGCTTTTAAACATGGCTCTGCTACGCCGGCTGGCAGTGAACGCTCCTCGCGGGATTCGCGTACTCTCCACGCCATCCTCGAGTCGGGACGAGCTGGACCTGTCGTTCAACAGCCCGAAAGACGCTTTCAAGAGCAAGAAGACCAGCGAACTAGTGCGGGCGTACCTCGTCTACCAAATATGCTCGATCAACTGGATCGTCGAGAACAACGACATGGTGAGTAAATCGATGAACAGCTGATGTCTTATGTAACTGTAACAATGTGCCGGCGTCTTTTACGTTCGGAACGTGGCTAAAATTAACTGAGACACGGTCCTTGAATTTGATTCGCTGGTAGTGAGTGATGGCGAGCGAAGTTAAGTCTTCATGCGTGTTTTTGTATTTCGCGAATACACTGCACATTCAACCGGTTTTTTTGGTCCCGTCGCTGTATTATTCTAGATCGCATGGGCCAGGCTGTTACGTCACAGTACCCTTAGTAATTTGAACAATTTAAAATTGAAGGAAATCGTAGATTATGCGTTCGGTAGTTGCGTGTGGCGAATTCCTTATTGGGTTTGAAAATTGCGATAACGCTGTGGGATTTGATTGTTTTCCATGAATGGGGAATGGATTCGTGGTGAAAAGTTTCATGGCGCATGCGTTTTCGGTCCGCTGGCTAGACGGTTATGTAGACCGGCCACCCGGCGGCGGGCGAGGAAGTCCGCGGTCGACCTAACGCAACTTAGGTCGGCTGAGGTCTAGACTGGTTTCTACTTCCGTGAGAACTATTGTAATAGAGAAAGAGGGACTTTAAAATTTTAATCTACGTATTGATCTTATTATACTTGGGCTGTGGGCAGGTGTAGTCAGTTAGGAATTTAATACATATTGAAAAATAACATGTGCATATGAAATAATTACATGCATGTTATTAAATAACATTTATCGACCGGAAATTCTGCCATATGGTGAATCTCGATGTTTACTTCTTATTCTGCTAATAAAATATAATTATTGGGTATTTTCTATCAGCTATCGATACGATACCTACCTACTGAGCGTTACTTATGTAGGTGGTGAACCTACATTTTTTTGCAGATATAAATTGATCACGTGGTGATATAAATTGATCACTTTTTTGTCCGAAACATAGAACTTTTGGACTACTTTAATGATCGGAATACATAGGTATTATGTTTTGTATCAATTTTTATTTAATTTAAAGTTTCTGTTATCATGTATGCTCACCTACCCACATAACTGACAAAAAAATTATCGAAAGAAAGGACTCCGTGAAAAAAAAAATGATATTAGAACTCTTATGTTAAGTATAAAAATTACGTAAATAATGGTGTCATTCACCTGCTCTTGAATTCGTTTATAAAAAAAATATTGAAGCTTACGTTATGAGAACAGCTGCTTGTTGGTTTGTGAACGAAAAAAAAACTCATTCATGCTTTCCGTTTTGATAATAGAATAGCTAAAAATTGTCGGTCGTAGATAGATAGAGAAGTTTGCAAAAATAATAATATAACAAGTCAATAACTGCGTTAAAAACAACCGACTTCAAACTTGCACTTGCAACATTTACAAATACAGACAAAAATGCTCATAAAATAAAAACTACTAGGCCTATCCGAATAAAATTTTTATGGGACCAATTCGACACCATCCCGCATCGAACAAAAAAAGAATCACGTACCTAAATCGGTTCAGAAACCACGGAGTAATCGGTGTACATACATAAAAAAAAAAAAAAAAAAAAAACATACCGGCCGAATTGATAACCTCCTCCTTTTTTTGAAGTCGGTTAAAAAACGTAGGGGTTTTTGTTACATAGGTACAATATTGAGTAGGTACCTACTACCTACTAATAGCTTTCATTGTTTAAAACGAAAAATTTTAGAGGACACATCACCTGATTTTAAGCGACTCACGTCGTAAACGACCTCGCATAAGTAACTATGCCTAAATCCATCGCGAAGATATTGGAAGAAATAAGCGCGAGCTAGATTTGTTCTCAAGGATAAAAAATTCCGTACAATTGTTTATTTTTAAGAAAATGTAGCATTTGTATGAAGATTTAAGAAAGAAAGAAAGCATTTATTTCTTATTATGTACGGTCTAGTAACTTCAAACAATATTCGATGTTTTTACGTAATCATTCATTTTATAAATGTTATCCTGAAAATGATATTTTCAATAATCAATTGCCTAGTTATTTTTAACAACGCAATTTATTTTCGCATTTAGCGCGGGCATAAATTTTTCTTATCTTTCAATTTCTCATAACTGCAGCTGCGGGATCATTAGTATCCCAAAGTTGTATAACTATAGGTAGGCCAACAGGGAATTAATCAAATTATTATTATAAAACCGAAACTTATTAACCTAGTCCAATATATTATATTATAAATGTTTGTGAATATGTCTTTCAGGTCTCGCGTATAATAAATTCGTAGTATACGAATTTAGTTAACCCTATGGTTAAGAGCGCATATTCTATTTAACGCAAGTCAAAAACTCCGCGATCTATTACGATAGATCGCGGCTTGCGCTATCCTTTTACTATGAACAGCATAGGTCCGCAGGAGAGCGCCGAGCAACATGTCCTCTCTCTGGAAAGGCTCGCTGCCGACTGATTTTAATCGGGTCGCGCGCAGTGTTTTATAGTACTTTAAAAAAAATTGTAGAAAAATAATAGAGGTACCTTAGTTGATTTTTTAAATTTTATCTTATAAGTAAGACATTCTTTTATTGCAATATGTATAAATTATATTCAATAAAGTCAAATATCTTGGTGAAAATAATAATTTTGTCGACTATAATTTCTAAAAAAATTCACATTGTTCGGATTTTAATTTCGTAAGTTAGGAGTCCAAAATAAAAAAATCTTTTAACTAACTATTTTAATAAGGATTTTTGCAGTTAGTTAAAAATAATTGTGTGTTAGATCTGTCAGCAATTTCAGATATTTTTAGCTTCGAAATTGACACTAAAAGTGAAATCAAGTAATCATCGGATCAGTTATCTTGATGGTATTCAGAAATACTGTATTAATTGAAAAAAACTCTTAACTAACTACATAGACAATAAAATTTCCTAAAATTATTAGTAATTCATATGTTTGTAAGATAAGTGGTTGATGGACAATCTGGTTTGAAAAATCACATATTTGAGCCAAACAGCGCACGGACCGCGTACACAGCCTTAACCCATTGAGCCCCAAGCGGCCCGATCGGTCCACGACACCATAGATTTTCTATTGTGTCTCTGGTTCCGGGGCCTGAGATATATGAAGTGAACTGAAATGAATCCATTATATATACATGTTTATATTTTATGTAAAATTTAGTTGGAGAAAGAAAACAAATCGGCAATTAATTATGCCTTTTGTACTAACTGAGATCAATCCTAATATTCATAAAAAAAGCTTAATAAAGACTCTTTTAAACAAATTACTTATATTACGATAGTAAACAAGGAAATGAGACATAAAATGTAATTCAACACGGCTACGTAAAATTCAGTTTTCTTTTTTTCTACGTAAAATTCACTTTGTAACAAATTCTGGGACAAAATCAATGTGACAAGTTAATTTTGGCATCTTTTTTTGTAAATGTAGGCCGAGACATGACGAGCGCTAGCCGGCTAGCACAAAGCAGGTCATAGGTAAATGACCTAGTGCTTCGATTTGTTACAATGGGTACCTACTTGATGATTTTATGCTAAGTACAGTTTTAATCGAATGCGAGTTGATTTATGATCTCGATTTTTTAACACCACGGACTTATGTAAAAGTTTACAAACATCGCATCGTAATCGTAGTGAGCACATATTGTGATTATTATTTATTATATATAGATTTTACAACTACCCCCTTCTTTTCAAGCTACCAAGTACCAAAAGTTCCGTATCTTGTAATTCTTTTATCTTTACGAAAATATCAAATCTTCTGAATATATTATACTCGTTGATTTATTATCTAGCTTGCCAAAAGTAAATTAATTTTTAAAATCGCTATAGCTGTGTGAAATGTTTCAGAACGAGTTTAACCGTAAACAAACAAACATACGATCAATCTCTCTCTCTTCATCAAGATATTTTTAGATTATTAGATAACGCATAGCTATGTTTTGAAGAATCTTTCAGGAAATTTTATTTTTAAAGAATAACCTTATGTTTTTGGCGTAAATTTGATCTAATTAAGCAAACAGGCGATAACAGACAGTAAATAATAAAAGAAACAGACAGAAATCGTCGTAAAACTGGTTATATCGATATAATATGGGTTTACGTGCACGCCACATGGTAACAAGGATGCTTTAGTAAACTTGGGTTGATCGACATTTGCCCCCTTATGTTCGATTCGTAATTCCTGAAAGATTCGTAAATGATGATGTCGTGTTAAAATTTTAATTAAACACTATTTTAAAGACAATGAGTATTATTCTTTATAACTTAGGTACATTGTATGGCAGCAAATACTTATAAGAAAGAAGAGCTAAAAAATATTTCAAGTCGTCTTTTCTTTGAAGCAATCGCTACATCCAGAAAGAAAACGAATCTTTTCTGATGCTATTTGTCACAAAATAATAAACGTGCTTTATTTTGAACAGGACATGTGTCTTACCTGCCTCGGTGACACAATTATCAATTCAACGCTCTGTGTGCACGCACCACTACACTCACGTCGCATTAAATTTATTTATAAAACGAACATTATTGATTCGGTTATATGTGAGATATGTATGAGATGTCAACTCAATCACTTGGCCGTGGCGGTTTGCCAGCTATCCATCGAGGGTTGAGTACCCTTGATGGGGTTTCCCTTTGTACGGATCACGTAATGTACTGCGGATAAGAGTAATATTTCGCATAGAATTTGGGCTAGATTTCGTAAAAGAAAAAGTCTCTTAGGCATAGTTATAGCTGCTAGATTTTAGTTTGACAATGAACAGAAGAACAAACAAACTTTCGCATTTATCTTAATAATACATAGTATAAAACAAAGTCGCATTCTCTGTCCCTATTTCCCTATGTCCCTATGTCCCTTTGTACGCTTAAATCTTTGAAACTACGCAACGGATTTTGATGCGGTTTTTTTTAATAGATAGAGTAATTCAAGAGGAAGGTTTATATGTATAATAACATCCATTAAATAGTGGAGAAGTACTGTTATTTTTGAGGTTTCTAATGTGATGTCGTAAATAATTACATTTTATCCGCTTACATTGCAAACGTAGGCTGAACCCTACGAGTTTTATCAAAATAATGTACTAAGTATTGTACACATTGAAAAGGTCTACAGAAAAGTCCGCGATGGCATATGTCTATCTCTTATGGATAACCCACAATAACTTTTTTTTGTCATTTACTTTTTACGACAAATAATGGCTAATTTTCGAAGCGATTTTAACCAATACAGCATTAATCCTTAACCAATTAAATACCTTGAATACATTGTTCATTTAATATAGATCTATATGGCCCTTTACACCGTATGATTTAAGTGAATATTTTCGAAGATATTACAGATTTAAAAATTGCGGGGCGTACCGTTTGCGGCGGTACCGGCCAGCCGGGCCGCTATGTTTTTATATACAACGTTAAAAGTTATTCTACAGTAGTGTATTTAGTATCAGCATTGCACCCGTGCGAAGCCGGGGCGGGTCGCTAGTCTTAATATATATAAATCTCGTGTCACAATGTTTGTCCTCAATGGACTCCTAAACCACTTAATCGATTATAATAAAATTCGCACACCATGTGCAGTTCGATCCAACTTGAGAGATAGTTTAAACATGTAGGTACCACGGGCGAAGCCGGGGCGGAGAGCTAGTAATATGTATAAGTTAGGATTACAGATCATAGGCTATACTATCTTGGCTAGGGACAAAATATATAATAATATTATGCATTGCGAAAGCCACTAGGAGGATAAAATGGGGCAAATATTGTGAGCAAAGGTGCAGACGGGATGCTAGTCAGTTATTATGAAATATCCAATAAGAAACTGCGTTTTCCTTCCGGATACTTACGAATCTATTAGAAATACAGGATAATGAAATATTATTTGTACGTCAATCCCTGATAATACGCGACAAGACGTAAACAAAATGTTTATTACAAAGCAGACATTAACTTGAACCAAGTCTAAACCAGCTGACAATGCAAATTAGATTCTATAAGAAATTCTGCCATCTGAATGATACCTTGTTCAAATTAATCAGCACGAAGGTTGGGTATGAAGAAACATTTATGGTATTACCACAAAACAATTTAAACACAGTCTAACTTTAAACCATGGATCTGTCACTATAATAATTGTCTATGTGAAATACGACAAAACCAGAAAAGAGAACCCGCGCTTAAAGTTAAACCCTGTCTAAAGTTTTTTGTGGTAAGACAGATAGTGAATATAATATCATTTGCCAAATTAGGATAAGTAGATTGCGAATTATGTAGCTACTAGAGGTCCGCCCCGGCTTCGCCCGTGGTACATATTTCGCAATAAAAGGTAGCCTATGTCCTTTCTCGGGTATCAAAATATCTCCATACCAAATTTCATGCCAATTGGTTCAGTAGTTTAGGCGTGATTAAGTAACAGACAGACAGACAGAGTTACTTTCGCATTTATTAACCGACTTCAAAAAAAGGAGGAGGTTATCAATTCGGCCGGTATGTTTTTTTTTTTTTTTTTTTTTTTATGTATGTACACCGATTACTCCGTGGTTTCTGAACCGATTTACGTGATTCTTTTTTTGTTCGATGCGGGATGGTGTCGAATTGGTCCCATAAAAATTTTATTCGGATAGGCCCAGTAGTTTTTATTTTATGAGCATTTTTGTCTGTATTTGTAAATGTTGCAAGTGCAAGTTTGAAGTCGGTTGTTTTTAACGCAGTTATTGACTTGTAATATTAGTATGGATTTGGAGGGAGCAAATTAAAGCCCCTTTTACATTGCCGCATCACGCATGCGGGTAAGTAGCTTGTGCAAATCATCATTACACTTTAATTGTTAATGTTATTCCATTATTATTAATCACATACAACCTTTCCTTAATAAAATAAATATTCTGCAAATATCCCGGTCATTTTATGATGCACTTAATATTTATGACGTGAATATCTGCGGTTTTGAGCGTATGACGACTTGATAGATAGTATATATTGATGCGATTATGGCAGAAAGCTGAGTCAAGACCCTTTTCTGGAAATGCAGTGCACACACAGTACCAGATTCTCAACAAACATGGCGTCTAATTTATGTCTAATTTTATTATGAATCGTACTTTCTTTCTTCTTCTATTTTGTGTTTTCTTCTTGTGTGTGTACCTTTATCTAGAAATAAATGTTTCTTCTTTCTTCTTTCTTTCTTCTTCTATATATTGCCATAAAGGAAAACTAAGTTAAACTATTACGATAAAATACTTTTTCATTAAATATTTGTTTTTATAGCTTTTTCCATTGTTTCATTAAAATTTAAAAGACTTATTCATTCGTTTTACATCCTTGAATAATTTATTTTTAAATTTAACTTTACGGACATTTTAAAATTAACTTTTTATGTTAATCTATTGTCGCTTTCATTTAATTATGTTTATTTAAATTTTAAAACCTTGGTGATTGTGAAGCAAGGTTTTATTCATGAATTAACTGCTATTGTCATTATAATTGTAATCTTATTTGTCTAGAGATGAACGCGTTGGCTAGACACTTAATTTTTCATATTTGTTTATGGTGATTTGTAGTGGTTTCTAATGCCTTCATTATACAGTGCAAGTTGCAACCTCGATATAACAAATCTGAAGGGAACAAATAAATATTCGTTATATCAAGTAATTCGTTGAACTGAGGTTCGTTATGTTGAGGTTAGGTTGGTCTAAAATTCGTTATAAAGAGGTCTTTTACGTTTCTGATCCATTTCAACATGAATTTTTAACAATAGTGACGAGCAGCAGTGTTTACATTACTTTCCAATTTAAATTAAACAAAAAATGATCGTTTTACGAGCAAAAGCATGTCGAAACCTGTCGCGACATGAATCACATACTATGAGATTAAGAATCATTACATTGGTTGGAACTTTATATAAAGGTTTTGGGTTGACGAAATTCGTTAATTAGAGGTATTTATACTTTTCTTGATAGTTAAAAATTCGTTATAAAGAGGTTGTTCGCAAAAAATGTTCGTAATGTAAAGGGATATTTTGTATTGAATCTTATGGACAATTCAAGGGGATTACGAAAAATTTGTTAAATCGAGGAAATCGTTATATTGAGGTACGTTATATTAAGGTTGCACGGGATATTCATATTTCATACTTAATGTATGGGAGGGTTTAAAGATAATTTTTTTGATATTTCTCGATTTATTATTAAAAATTTATTACGGCCATTTTACTCATTAGGTTAAGTAGGTACTTTCGATATCAGTTTAAAGTTTTTTGTTATCTGTAATACTTACGGAAAAATCGCCTGTGCACACTTAACGATTACACCCTGTATATGATATTAATTCGCACATTTTTCGTTCATTCAACCAAAATGTTCAATCAATTTTGCGATACCTATCAGAGAACGTGAGATAAGCATGACATGCACGCGAGCGAAGCGTGAGCGGAGAGCTAGTATCTAAACAAATTGTAAAAAAAAGTCTAACGCATCAAAGGCAAATACCAAATAATACATTTACAAGATTTTTATTGTACCCAAATTAGAAGAGATAAAAATAATCTTCGTATGCGTTTGAACTGGGCTGCCTAAAACTGGATTTTTCAGTTGATTTCAATTTTGATAAGGTCACATTATATGCCTTGTAAGCGGTTTTTCTTTAAGAGCGCATATTCTATTTAACGCAAGTCAAAAACTCCGCGATCTATTACGATAGATCGCGGCTTGCGCTATCCTTTTACTATGAACAGCATAGGTCCGCAGGAGAGCGCCGAGCAACATGTCCTCTCTCTGGAAAGGCTCGCTGCCGACTGATTTTAATCGGGTCGCGCGCAGTGTTTTATAGTACTTTAAAAAAAATTGTAGAAAAATAATAGAGGTACCTTAGTTGATTTTTTAAATTTTATCTTATAAGTAAGACATTCTTTTATTGCAATATGTATAAATTATATTCAATAAAGTCAAATATCTTGGTGAAAATAATAATTTTGTCGACTATAATTTCTAAAAAAATTCACATTGTTCGGATTTTAATTTCGTAAGTTAGGAGTCCAAAATAAAAAAATCTTTTAACTAACTATTTTAATAAGGATTTTTGCAGTTAGTTAAAAATAATTGTGTGTTAGATCTGTCAGCAATTTCAGATATTTTTAGCTTCGAAATTGACACTAAAAGTGAAATCAAGTAATCATCGGATCAGTTATCTTGATGGTATTCAGAAATACTGTATTAATTGAAAAAAACTCTTAACTAACTACATAGACAATAAAATTTCCTAAAATTATTAGTAATTCATATGTTTGTAAGATAAGTGGTTGATGGACAATCTGGTTTGAAAAATCACATATTTGAGCCAAACAGCGCACGGACCGCGTACACAGCCTTAACGAGTATTTTCCGTAATATTCGGTCCTTATCCCTTGGCCAAATTTCTAAAGTAGGTGTCCATTAAATTGATTACATGTTTAAAACAATGTATAAAAAGACGAAAATTAATAAACCGATTCAGCTGAAATTTGTGAAATAGATAGATCATGCCTTGAAAAAGCGTTTTGATATAGCTAGGTGCCACAGCAACACCTTGTACGAGTATAGAATATATTCTTATATATAAAAATGAATCGCAAAATGTGTTGGTAAGCGCATAACTCGAGAACGGCTGAACCGATTTCGATAATTCTTTTTTTATTATATTCCTTGAAGTACGAGGATGGTTTTTATGTAGAGAAAACGTAAATATGTACCACGGGCGAAGCCGGGGCGGACCGCTAGTTTATTATATAAATGCTCTTTGCAAAGTTTTTTGTTCCCCATAGCGGTTTAGTGACCCCTTGATCTAGTTCGATTTAGTTTTTGTTAGCAGAAACCGGAGTGGCCGGCGGTTAACGCCTGGTTAAATATAACTGTAGTTTATTAATTTGTTTTATACGACCTATTTTAATTTGCGACGAAATAAATCTTTTAAATTGAAACTTAATATAAAAAAATTTATTACAAGTGTCCTCTCATAGCATGAAATGACAAAGAAAACAAGTAGTCTGCGATGAAAAATCGATGTAAACATACACTAGATCTGTATCTTTCTATAGAAACTGTTTTACGTCCCAAATATGAAATGATGTATTATCAAGTTGATTCATAAATTGACATTTTCGCGAATATGAATGTCTCATCATGATCGTGCATTGAAATAAGAAAACAAAAAAGAGGGTAGATGCGAATCGTTACAGTAAGAACGTAGAAGCTCGATCAGTTTTAGTAGTATAGATTTAATAAATCTGACTGTATGGGAATGTGGGAGGATTGTAAATCTGACTTTGTACTACATATAAATCTAGACTATAGGTACACATAAAATACTGTAATGATATTTATGTTACCCGATTTTAGTTTTTATCATGAAGGCGATCGAATGCCTTGAAAAATTTTGCTCTGAATATTTTATCTTAGTTTATTGCTTTGTTATTGGATAGAATATGTGTGAGTCTGTGGAATCGTACGAAACGGATTGACCGTTTTCGATGAGATTTTTATTTATTTAAATTAAGCCAGTTTCCTTGTTTTCTTGTCCCTACTTAACTGGTACTATATTGTATCAGTATTTTTCCTTAACTTCACATTAGTATTAACTATTAAACTTGCCTTACATTAGACATTTCTGGCGTATGTGATTAGTGATTAGACTCTATTAATTGCCGCACGCGTGCCAGTATATTTTTTAGGTCGGTGGAAAGTCGGGACATTTTTAATTACATTTTAAATTGAATTTACTCGTATAATTAACTCAATCAATTATTTTTCCTATGCTATCTATATGTAAATAATGCTATATAACAAGTTACACGCAGTGTGTAGATAAAATTACCCCCCATTGAATACTTACAATGTGTTTTTGTAATAGATAACAATAATTACACATGCAGCGTATCGATACGTAATTATAATTAACTATACGAATAAGAAATTACTTTTGCTTTCATATTACCTACGTATGCGTCATGCTGGCCCACGCTGTGCCAATGCCTGGCCGACCGTGGGCCAACCCGCGTCACTATGATGCTCTTATGTAACCGGGAGGCGTGCCCTTCAGAGGTTTTGACGTCGTGATTAGATTAGTTCGTTTAGATTTATGTTCCTGTACCCACAGGTACAGGAACAATTGTAAACAAATTGTTAGTAAACAAATTGTTTCAAAACACATTTTGAAACAATTTGTTTACTGTATGATGAATGGGATTTGATAACTTCCATTTGGAAAAACTTCTTTCGATGTAGAAAATTCAGTAGGTACCTACTGCTCTTCATTTGAAAATTTATGGTATGTTCTTTTAGTAATTTAGATAAATACGGAATATGTAATCGACTTATATTAAAGGTGTACCTATATCTTACCTATGTATGCATAAATATATTTTAAAACCATGAATATTATATACCGAACGATGTATTTTTTAAAACAGGGCTTTTGTTTTAAATATTTAATTTTAATAGAAAATATCGATCATTGATCTCAATCTATCTGATTTTATCGTATTGGTTTTATTATACTCTTATCTATATTGGTTATTGAATTTCTTGGTGACGGTTTGGTCGCTTTGAGAATCGATATAATTAACCAGCTTACTAATCTATAGATTGCCCTAGGTCTGAGGCCAAAGCAAATATCGCGTCTAGACTTCGATAGGAAAGAATAGATAAATTAGGTATATTTCATTTCAATATTGATTTTATGAGATCTAAGCAAAATTTGATAACATTTCTTCAACAAAATTGGATTCATTATTTTGACCTGTATAATTATGTCAATAAAGAATTTTATTATTTTTTTTATTTTATTTCTCTGAAGTATTGATGTTTATTCTCGTTATGATCTATCGATTGATAAATTTCTTCCAAATTTGGTCACACTGGAATATATATGTTAAGTTATTTTCTAGTGTGACTGGAATTAAAAATATAACCAAACTAATACCACAGTATTACCATATTTCCTACAGTAGTGCGACGAATGTACTTGTGCAGAGAAACGGAGGGGAACTTGCGGGGGTCGGGCGACGCGGGCCGCGTAAAGCAAACACGCTTAGTTTGCTTTACCTAGCGCGAAAGGATGACGCAGTCGTATTTTTTGTGTAATAATTTTATTATACATAGGTACTTACATATTCTATTATGGCGTGCACAAACTGTTCCGTTTACGGATGTAAATCTACATTGAAATCCCAGAAGGAAACAATATTTCAGAAAGATTGTATTACCTAATTGTATCTGTTGAATTAAAATCAAAGCTATATATATGTTGTCCTCATTATTTTCTAATCAGATTGTACATCCCAATGCGAATGCATTACTTAGTTAAATGTTATAAATTATGATATACAATTAAGAACATCCAAAAATAAAGTGTCCACGTAAATAATATTTAGCAGTGCAATATCTATAATTATATATTTATGAACATTACATCAGATTTAATAATCGCAATTATTTTGAATGTACATATGAATAAATGATTTCATCATAATATTAATAATCACAATTGTTTTATTTCCCATTTGTTGCAACCCTAGCGTATTTTCGTGTGGCAGCGTAAGTACCTACGCTGGCGGCGGCATCGCGCGACAATAAAGGCGATTCCTTACTGTAGGAAATAATATTGTAATACTGTGCTAATACATTGTTTCATTGAGATACACCTTTAAAATTTAAATATGTACATAATGATCATGTTTCTCAGTCGATGACATACTCCATATTTTATCTTAATTACGCAAAGATCATACGAAAATAGTAAGTAAATAAATAATTGAATCACGAGGATAAAAAACCTGCCACAACATTACCGAAATAAAATCATCTATAGATTTTATCAAAAAATCTGTTTCCGAAACTATTCCGGGGCTTATCTTAGATAAGGAAATGCAGACATCTCCTGATAGCAGACGATAGCGAGAGAAAATTCCATTCAGGAGAATTTTCTTTTGGAAAAAGTAAGAGTTATCTAAATTCTTTTAACAGATTGTGACGGAGCGATTATTTTGGTACCGAATATATATATATTACTAGCGGTCCGCCCCGGCTTCGCCCGTGGTACATATGAAAAATAGATGTTGGCCGATTCTCAGACTTACCCGATATGCACAGAAAATTTCATGAGAATCGGTCCACCCGTTTCGGAGGAGTATGCAGACTAACATTGTGACACGAGAATTTTATATATATAAGAAGATATAGGTTGATACGGAGATTGGATCAAATCAAAAAGGCTTGTAAATTATATTAAGAAGTATATGTATATGATAAAAATAACTTTCGTTTTTGATAAGAATTGGCCATATCATCTGCATCGGTATATCATCACTTAAATATTATAAATATTTAAACAGTAATTTATAAAGACGGATGAATGTTTAATCGAATCTAATTACATAATACAAGTAACTAGCTTACCGCCCGCGGCTTCGTCCGCTTTGTCTTAAATCTAATAAATGATATATACTAAAACCTTCCTCTTGAATCACTTTTATCTATTAAAAAAAACCGCATCAAAATCCGTTGCGTAGTTTTAAAGATTTAAGCATACAAAGGGACATAGGGAAATAGGGACAGAGAAAGCGACTTTGTTTTATAATATAGCTATGTAGTGATAGGACTTTAGTAAGCTAGTGTGATAACGATTAAATTTATCACCAATTAGTGGTAGCTGCCCTTGCTAATGTAATTCACGTAATTGTAATTGCTTGTACACTACAATTAGGAGGATTGTAGTTAAGACTAACTATCTTTGTAATGTATACTTCTTACTATACTTAATTAATTTTATAAAGGTGGTTGTATGTTTGTATCTTTTTCACGAAAATATAGACGACCGCATGTATAAAAAAATAATTTGGAAAATCCAAAAGTGCACGCCTCATAATTTTTTTTTAATAAATATTTATTAATTATTATTTTTGTTTATTTAATAACAATTAAACCACATCGAATCAGACCCTAAAAAATGAAAGGGTTCTATTCCTGAGCATACTCAAGCGTAAGAGAAAAAAAAAGACTCGATTAGTAAAGTATTTCGGTCGCTATCGTGTTAACAAGAAAAAGGATCCGCACATACAGACACACGGACGTCCAAGACAGAACTTTTTTAAACTGTTTTTTAACTAGTTTAAATAACAAAAATGACATCAAAAATATCATGAACGTTAAAAATAGTGTTTTTTCTTAATATGTGTGTGTATGTATTATCTTACAAGTGCAATGTATGATACATAAAGACATTTTAAGTTTGAAAAATCAGATGTTTTGCGCGAAGTGACAGTAGTACCCACCTCAACGCTTCGCTTATGAGGCGTGCAATATTGTACAAAGATGAGAGATAGATTGGAGTCTTGATTAGCTAAACACTTTTAGCTGGGCTATCATGACTGAAACCAGATCTGATCTGCAGCTAGTGTTACAATAAATTGCTTGGTGCTTTTTGAATGGTTGATTATCTCAAGATAATCAACTTCGGACGATTTTAATATAACGCAAACGTCCTAGTTTAGTAAGTTATTTAACCATGTTATCACATTTAGGACTGAAAAAGCAAAGTAATGGACAATATAGTTTTAATCGCCATTAAAATAAATTAAATTGGTTTCAATATGCACGTCATAAAATTACAATTCAGTTTGTTTTTGCAAATTCAAATTAAACAACGAAGGATATTTGCTTCATTTCTTGAAACCTACAGTATTAAGTACTAATTCTACCTGGGTGGTTTGTATTTATGGTTAGGTTACATTGAATATTCGATTCGTTCCTATTAATTTGTATACGGAACCATAAATAGGTATACTATCAACTTCCTTTCCTTCCAAAAAAGATTGAATGGGCATTTACATTACCAAAACCTTTCGGCAGAACTCAGGCGTGATTTAATTATTTAACTTCTCTTGCTGTAAATCGTCAGAATCGTCATCACATGTGTAAATAGAAAAGTCACTTATGTAAACATAAGTTTGCTCTAAATAAAAACGTTAATTTCCACAGTAAATATGATCTCGATAATCCCAAGTGGAAAAAACCTATTAGCACTACGAAATAAATCCACTCAAGTGGTTTGATGCGGTCCGTAACTAGTTTTTTATTGTAAAAATCACGAGATTGCGAAAAAACTGAACATAGCTGATGTAAACGGTCGCTAACTCGACAGACATGCTTCAGACTGGGATAGGGTTGTCAACAGCGAGTATTAAGGTTCTTGTTACTAAGTTGTCATATTGATGAGGACAATGGCATTTGCATATTATCGAAAGCATAGATATTGATGATTTTTTTATTAGTAATTGTATGTATGGTTTTAATCGTATCGTCTGTGATAAGGATTCTTTCGGGTAGGCTTTTATAAGTTTTTGGCCATACGTAATATTATTTTCTATAATTAAATTTAAAATATAATTCATATTAAAATTCAATTCATAATGTTTAGGTGAGCATAATTAAAAAATAATGGTCATTATTAACTTTAAAACGGCGTAATTGGCAACCCTGGCAGTCGTCTTTGACGTAACCTCGAATTTTCAATGTCACTACAAACAATTAATTACCATCTTTAGCAAGATCTAGAATTTTAAATATCCTATAAACTTTTTTTGAGAAAATTCTCGTTTTTTTAGTAATTTATCATCCCTACTAATATTATAACTGCGAAAGTAACTCTGTCTGTCTGTTACGCTTTCCCGCTTAAACCTCTCAACCGATTTTGATGAAATTTGGCATAGACAATCTTTAGACCCTGAGAAAGAACGTAGGCTACCTTTTATCAAAACACCACGCGGGCGAAGCCCAATAAATGATGGACATGGAATATTTCATATTGTATTTTAAAAGCTGTTAGCAGTCAGAATGATGACAATGCAAATTATATACAAAGTTTGTTGTGATCTTTTTTACTCTTTTACATAAAGTGGCTCATAGAATTTTGATGAAATTTAGCGCAGAAAGAGATAGATATATCCTAGATGATTAAATGGCGTAAGTCACAGACATAGATAGACTACGCAAGTACCGCGATCTGTATGAAAACCAAGCGTGTCATATTTTTTGTACTGACCTTGAAGCGTTATGACGTCACGAGCGCTTTTTAGTGATGGTAATTTCATTTTACGCTAAATCGATTAGGACGCCACTCGCGCGGCGATTCTAGTATCGTCCTATCCCATCGAAGTAAATCGAAAGAAATCAGATCAAACTAGATCTATTTCTAAGAGGTAGTCAAATAAATGAATCGTAATCGATTACTAAATCGATTCAAGACAGAAAAATGATAATTACCATAGACAGAGGAATGATAAAATAAAGTTATAAACCTTTTAATCTTCTAACAAGTAAACTAATGTGTTTTAGCTTTTTCTTACATATGCCCATTGAGTTACCATGTACTACGTACTAGAGAGGCCATCGAAAGAAAGTAATGAAACTGTCAATCAATCAATCTTTATGTCCCGTTGCATCGATCCATTTTTCTTTTATGTTCGGGTTACTTGGAAAACTGAAAAAACAAACATAGTCTAAACAATAAGGAGTTTTCTTAAAAAACTCCCAAGATGACACTTTAACTAATGGCGTCCATGTCATAATATTTATTTTTAGTACCTTTGTATTAAAATACTTAAAAGTTCTAGGTCAAGTCGTATTAAATGACAAAAAAAATCTATGCCTTTTTTTTCTGAAAAATTGCTCCTTCAAATTATCATTTTTCTGTTCGATTATAAAATCGATTAGAATCGAGAACTGTTGCATCAAATGAACATCACTAACCACAAAATTGGACAGAAAAATGAGAACAGAAAAATGAGAAGACGCTATTCATTGCTTGTTATCATACAACGCGATCTTTACCGTGCCAAGTAAAAGCCGCAATGTATTCCGAATCATTTCGTATGATTTGGTATCCGTGTTTGTCACGATCGTTTTCCACAGATATTCTTTATTTGATTTTAAAATAAATAGTGCATATTCTGATTAGAAAATTACTTACCGGTGGAAGGAAACATCTCTGCTAACTCGGCCACTCACAGCTGTGGAGTTTCTACAGTTTATAACGGCGCAATTCGGCATTTTACTTTATTCAGCTTCACGTCTTTCCTTGGCGAACTGCGAGCGCGGACTGAGTGTAGGCCAGCGTCAACTAAGTTTCACAAACTTAGTTTGGACACGGGAAGTACATACACTCGCTTAGTCTATCTTGATACATGTCTGTGGCGTAAGTAATTGTTATTCTTCTCTGAAGTAAGTCTAATTTGAAAACAAGCGTAGGTACCCTCATTAAAAACTATCTAGGTACTATGTAGCATTGTATTACTTTAAAATTTGTACGATTGAAGCGGCAGACTGAAGCTTGTTTTTCAACATCATAAAATATTTAATAAAGCATTGAATAATTATGTACCTTCATATTAGGTTTTTTTAACTAAGTAGTAAGTAGTAACTTTTGATAATTACCTAACATTTAAAATATAACTTAGAAATACAACCGTAATTTTAATATACCTATATCTAAGTAAATAAAGTAAAAATATAAAGTTTAATATACTTAAATACGTAAATGTTTTATGTCCAGATAATTCTAGTTAAAAATAATTACTATACACATACAGTAGTAGATTTCTAACTTTTTGATAACAATCAGTTAATTATCACGGAAGCTAAATTTATCATTTTGCAAATTATGTTATTTTATTTAGCATAAGTTTTTTTTTAGTAATTCCGCCTCACCATGCTTGCTGAAAGATTTTAGAATTATTTTTTTTTGTGGAAGATTCGAATTCCAAAAGTTTAAATCCTTTGGACAACTGTCTTTTCTAAATAAATAATACACGCCAAAGTATAACATTGACTTTAATAAAGGAGGAGGTTCTCTGATACAAAAAAGACTCGTGTGGCAACTGGCACTCGGGGACTGCCGCGGTAAAGCTATTGCATGCTATGCCTTCAAGCCACACCCCCGCGCCCGTCCCTTTGGGGAGCGTGAGGTTTTTTCGTTACGGAATTTCTGGATTCGGTCCCCGCGCTCAAGGCCCGTTCTCATTGTCTGAGGTCTTACCATGATGTATGAGTTTCTTTTTAATACTTTGAGTACTTTGTGATAACTCAGGCCCCGGAACCACAGACACAATAGAAAATCTATTGTGTCGTGGACCGATCGGGCCGTTCGGGGCTCAATGGGTTAGTTCAGTCCAACAATCCATCCAGTTTATAATATTAGGTACTTAATACTTTTTTACTATTAACTCTATTTAGTATTGATAAACTCTAATTTGTATACAGTTGATGAAGAGGCTGCGCCAGCTGGTCGGGCAGCGGATGTTCGAAGCCATCATGAAGGCGACCTTCTACGGGCAGTTCGTGGCTGGCGAGGACCAGAACAAGATCAGGCCTACCATTGAGAGGTGAGTCGCATCATTATGTGTTTAGTAAAATAAAATGCGATACAACTAAAATAGGAACGGTAATGACCTTTTGTGTGTCAAATGTCACATGTCATGTAAAAATAAAATGTATGCGTGGCTAGAGTACACACGTAAGAAGTGAAACTTCTTTATGACCTTAAAAATGTCACGAGTATGGCGAAACGCAAAAATGTCACGCGTACGGCGTAACGCAAAAATATTTTTGTCCAACCCCGATAAAGAAGTTTCACTTCAAAAAGTTTTAAGAAATTACTCGGAAATTTTTCTTTTTGCATATTAATAACGTTTATTATATTTTTCCTGGCTTGAATCAAATTTGAATAAAAGCGTGATGGCTTTACTAACTTACAAAATTTCAAAGATTTTTACATATTTGATGCAAAACCTAATCTCCCTAGACTTTGTTGACGTGTGTATATCTGGTTAGTTTAATGAGCTTAGCAGATATCTTCGTATTTAACATATTTATAAACATACAGACATACGTACAACATGCGATTATCCACTGTATTGTATTTATTGTCAACAAGGGTTGAATCTAAAACCATCACAAACGGGATAAAAAAACATGTTTGTTGTAAAGATGTAGTTTTCTAAAGCAATTTTATAAATCAGTTGAGGTATTTGTTAGTTACCCTCATTATAACAAAAATGTTCTTTCTGGCGTCACGCGAAAACCACTGGAGCGGTTTTGATGAGATTTTAGAAGTGTGTAGCGATTCAGTTTATTAATAAGAATGACTTGACAAATACACTATTGACGTATGAAAGTTAATTACAGTGAATAATTGTAACATTTGCTGTACTTCTTCCTCAAAATGACGCATATCCTCATTTTTTTTAATTCATAGTAATGTTGAAATTATATCGTAAGTATTTCTATAAAAAATTTATAATATAAAGATATGAGTCAAGGGTATGCTTTAATAATTAATATCATGTTCTTCATTGTGTTTCTACAAAAAAATACGGAAACGCGTAATTGCTACCGCAGAAAGCTTGTCTTTTTAAATATAGGAAAAAGAAAATTTTGAATAAACACTGAACATTGTAATAGTTAATTTTATTCATCACTAGTAGTACGCCCCGGCTTCGCCCGTGGTACATATTTAGTATCCTATGCCCTTCTTCTGGCTCTAAACTACCTCTCTGCCAATTTTCAAATAAATCGGTTCAGCCGTTCTTGAGTTATATAACTAACACGACTTTCTTTTATATTGTATATAGATGATATATGTATAAGTATGGTCTTTTTTCATATAAAATTTCGTATGTATTCCACAGATTGCGCTCATTTGGCGTCAAATCAATCCTGGATTACTCCGTGGAGGAGGACCTCTCGCAGGAGGAGGCTGAGAAGCGCGAAGTCAGGTAATTTTACATAATTTTACTTGGTGTTTTGAAATATTTAATACTGGCTGTGCCCCGGGGTTTTACCCGCAGTGCTCCGCTCCTGTTGGTCTTAGCGAAGATTTTTTTTAATTTCAGAATTTTTCAAATTCCATTAGATCCCGAGATAACTTCGTACCACTTATAAATGATATTACTTAGATACGATATAATTTTCATTCATTCCATTATTATCAATCAAAATTACCAAAATTAAATCCTAAATGTTACAAATTTATAATTTTTATTTTAGACTTCCTGAAATTTCACTCGCTTTTAAATAAGTATTGAAAAACTATTTTTTGATGCAACCTCCTGTACTACATCATTTATCAAGCTCATCCAAATGGGACATAATTCGTTTTTACATCAAAAAAATCACAGAGGCTTCGTAAATGACGCTAATACACATTTGACACGAGCGACGACAAGGACAGCTATATCGTTACGTCGCACGTGCGAGCGGGACGGCCGGTGTATAGTTGGAATGATTTTTCCCATTGTTTCGAAGGCCTGTGTATTATAATGAAGTCGTGATTTTACGTAAAAAGGCTTCAGCCAACCTTGAGTGTCACGTGTGCAATCAATTAGAAATTACGAAAACTATTTTCAGCTCGTTAACGATATTACAATATTTGACATGTTTGTTTATGAATTAGGTGGGGTTTATGGGATATTTCATACATTTTCAGTAATGTGAAAATGTAGTGCCAGAGTAAGTACCGAAAGTAGGACTTCTCGTTTATTTTGAAAGTCCTCAACATTCTTACCAAACGGGGGCATTTGAATGAGTGGGAAAAGAACAATTCAAAAGGCCATAAACCGATTAGTTTTACTTCTTACATTAAGTATCTTAATCTATTAAAGGTATAGCTCAAATATCATCAGCAAGTACGTTATTAAAAAGGTAGATCCGTTGTTACTAGGTACGTCTTAGCAAATACGATTTATATTATAATTTTCTTCAGATTTGTAACTCAATGCTTCTAGGTCGATAAATCGATGATAACTTATTGGGTACAGATTACTACCTACATATTGTGGCAAATATTTACGGAAACTCGGCCAAATGTAACAGTTATGATGTTGCTAATATATACCGAAACAAGCCAAAATATTACAGTTGATATTCATTATTCACTGAAGCAGACAGACATTTTGTAGAATTGTCAACTATATATTTTTTTTAATTTTTCAGCGGCAGTTCAAGCTTGCGCTTGGCTGAAATGATCATGAAGGAGGCTAGAAGTATCCAAGAACTGCTTATAGCCGGGTTTTTATGTTTTGCTTTTTTTTGTTCGTACTTCGTGTCGGAAAATTAGTTAGCTCTGGTATTAGACTACTCTGTAACTTGATATTGGTATGCGTTTTTTTTGGGTAATACTTGAAATTGAAATGGAACTTGGGTAACCAGTAATCGATTTTGATTTGAATGTAGTTTTGGACCTTAGAGGTGAAGGGTAGGGGGATGTAGTGT
Organism: Colias philodice; assembly: GCF_061535455.1. NCBI lineage: Eukaryota > Metazoa > Arthropoda > Insecta > Lepidoptera > Pieridae > Colias > Colias philodice. Next base: position 10,189,634 of record NC_143106.1, on the reverse strand, counting down.
AGTGTAGATCGTGTAAAGAGGGTCTTTGTTTTGATATTCAATAAATGAGGGATAAAGCTAAAAATTACATGCATTGGTTGGGGGGATAATAACTATAACATTTTTCTCGGAAAAATACTAGGTACATAATTCGTGAAAAATGGATACGACAGCTCCTGGTTTATGCGGTAGGAAAGCCTCGAGTCTAATTAAAAACAGCAAAGCAAATATATAGACGTAAACACGGATTTTTGATAAAACTCCCATAAGCAAACAGTTACTCACCGTGACTTGAGATAAAAGCAAAATCATTTCCGACACTCTCGAGGCCAGAATTTGGTCACATATTGGCTTCGCTCCCGCGGTATGTGCGTTCAGTTTTTACTTATTACACAACAGTGAAATAATAATAATAACACCAACCACGTGGTTCTGTGGGATGCCAAAACTTTCGTTATCTACCATCTGATGTATATTTTGAGGATGATTTATGTGACGGTTGTATATCGTCATATTTGATTAGTCATGGTAGAGTCTTATTCCGCCCACAGCCTTGGTGCATAATATAATCTTTGTGAGGTGGAAAATTGATTTTTTGAAGCACTATTAAAGGAGGTGCATTAAATAATAATAAATTAGGAAAAGTCCCTAAATAGATTGATTGATTATAAACGAGTAGGTCGTTTATGTACAGCTTCTATATAATTGGTATTGGGGTCGAAGTAACGCTAGAGCTTACATAAAGCGTTCATACCGTGTTCTATTTTACCTAATGGTTGCTAAGAAATTTTCTGGTTGCGAGGCAATAGTATAGTAAAATAGGTTAGTCTGGGTACATAACTGAAAGGAGGCTAAATAAAACTTCTGCAAATGGAAACTGGATGTTGCCAATGTCTAGTGAAAAGGCACAAAGTAACGGGGATGCCCTTTTTCTAGTAAAATAAAGATTTATAAACAATAATTTAAAAATTATCTCCACTAAATCACGAACGTGACATAAATCTACTATTGAGAAGCGCTTGGTAACTGCAAACAAAAGAACACGACACGAGTCCTTGGCTGAAAATCATTTCATTTCATCGTTTGTTACGTAAAAATTTTACGGACTTTGAGCCAATTGCTTTAAAAATAATATGGGGGCGTGTCCGAGACCGCGTGATTTTGACTTGCTCGTAAAATTGGTAATTGTACACGTAAAAGACTTACTTCTGGTCATGTTATGTGCGATAAACGGTCTTATAAAGTTGTCATCTTGGTTTTTTTTTTAGGAAAGTAAAATGTTTGAATTGATTATGTTGATTTCATTCTGTAGTGCAAGGTACGAACTATGTTATTCGTAAAAGCAGGCTGGAAAGTGTTTCGGGATGGTATACATTAGTCATATTATCAAGGCTTGAAACATTTCAAAGTTCGATTGAGTAAGTTAAGATGCAATTAGTGTCGAAGTTCAAAGTTCCTTTAAAACATATTCTTACAAGAATTATAAAAATGAAACGAAAACAATTATAATTAACACTATTTGTGTTGGATAGTAACTCATAAGAATGGAATATTTAAAAATGTGTTTGAGCTGCGATCTGAGACGACAGATGAGAGACGTTCTGATGATGTAAAAGTATTTACACACCTTCACAAATACCACCCACTCTGTTCGTCTATAACTCTATAGAGTATACGTGTATTAATAATATTGTAGTAAAAAATTATGACGTTGTTAAAAAATTTGTACGTAGGTACTTATTTCATACATTTTAGTAAATTAATCTACGCGACGGTTTGCAATTTCCTATAATGTGTATCCTTGCGCGTGTGTGTTCGTCCGTCCGACTACACAGTCGGACACACACACGTGTGTGCTCGCCCGTCCGTCTAATCCCACTTATCCTGGTTTCTTAACTACATATATTTTATTACAAACTAGCTTTCCGCCTGCGGCTTGTGTGTGCTGTGGGATTTCCGGGATAAAACCTAGCCTGTGTTACTCGTGGATAATGTAGCTTTCGAATGGTGAATTTTTAAAATCGGTCCAGTAGTTTATGAGCCTATTCATTACAATCAAACAAACAAACAAACAAAGTTTTCCTCTTTATAATATTAGTGTAGATTTCATCCAAATCGGTGCTGTTATTAATTTGTTAAAGTGACACTGTCTATTTCTCACCTATAGTAGATTTCCCCAAAAATGATATCCTACCATCTCTAAACTATTTCCTAACAGAGTTTCAATGGACTACAGGCGCAGTATGAATTTCAAGCAATATGTCCTGTCTATCTCTCACCTATAGTAGATTTCCCCCAAAAAATGATATCCTTCCATCTCTAAACTATTTACTACTATTACCAGCGCCTCAGTGTCAGTATGCGGGGACCTTGCGGAAGAGGGCCAACTGCGCCAATACCACGTGGAGCAGCGCTTCGCTGACCGGCGCTACAAGGTGACCAGCGCCCGTACTTACTTCTACCTCAACGAGGCCGCCTGCGAGAAGAACATGGAGGCCTTCTTGAAGAGCATTGATGCTGTGGCTGGTGAGTATATAAATATTAGGGGTAGAATTATGTACTAGCCATATAATATTGTAAAAATGACACCTATATTATGTGTTAAGTGTAATCTGAATTTGATGGGGCATTTAGTGCAGGCGTTTTTAGGGTTTTAAAAATACCAGTGATGTATTATAAACAACTACACTTAAAAGCACCTATTTAAAGGTTGATAGAAAGGTTCGAGCACTGTTGGGTAAAACATTCATTGAAATTAAGACATTATTTCGTGTTCAACATTACTACATGTTCAAAGTGGATTGTATCGCTATTTAAAAAACTCTGCCTTATGAACTTGTAGGAAGAGTTTTGTTTCAGACAATTTTGAACATGATTGTGAGTCTAGTTGTTTATTGTGCGTTGCTAGGAAGGAAAGAAAAGAGACAGAAATCAAAATAAATCACTTTCACTCTCTTTTCAAATTAGCGAGTGATGCGATGTGAGCAGTTGTTGTATAAACAAATATGAAATAAACAATGGTCTATGCCTTTGTTTTGTAAACAAATATTTTTGTTATTACGTCCTCACACCAGCATTGCTAAAAATTTATCGAAAACGATTCAGCTGTAAAAACAACTACTTGTATATAATATTTCGCTTTCACATTAATTAAACTTGACAAGCGCCCGGCTTCGCCTGAGGTCCATGCACATGTAGTACTCAGGGATAATGTCCATATACAATGTTGAAAGAATTTTTTAAAGTGGTTCAGTAGTTTCTGAGATTAGAGTATTGATACAAAGAAACTCTTTAGCTTTTAGCACCTACCATATGTATATTACGCTTATAGCTTTTACCATATATTGATTGAAAGAAGTATATGTAATACTTAGTGAAACGAAAATTAATATAGATGGCACTTTATAATTTTACCATCCTCAATGAAACATAATATTATTTCAGCAATCACAAAGGGCACAGGGTTGATGGCGATAAAGTTGACCGCTCTCGGCAGACCACAATTACTTGTGAGTATACATTGATTTAATTAAATACTTATGTAACTATCTGTCGTTATAAAGCGAATGCGCAACTACGTGCATCAGCGTGTCTGCACCAAGAGTGTACGATATTCACCCTATTTTTGTTTCTGCGTTGTTTTTCCCAAAAACAATTTCAATTCATGCCATGGCATGCCTTTGAGTACTGCTTTTTTATTTTTGTAATTATTATTATGTTTTTAAATCCACCTTCTTTGTGCTTCAATAAATATATATTTTTACGACCCACACTTTGCACACCTGCAAAAATCGCAAAAGTAAATGTGTCATATTTAACAAAGTGTACATAGCGACAGACACGGGAATCAAAGTTGTTTTATATGTTGGGATTTGTGATTAAAAAAAATGTGTGCGTGTACAAGTGTACATACGTAAGAAGTGAAACTTCTTTATGGCCTTATTTTTCAAAAAATAATTTACTATATGCAACTTTACAGAAATACGCGTGGTAGGGATAAGAAAAAGATGGCGCGTAACGGAAAAATGTCAATGTTAGTGAACTTAGCAGATCATTTTTAGCAGATCAAAAAAAAATGTGAGTTCTTATCGCGTGCAGTTGAGTTCTACAGTTCCTGATACTTTTTAGAAATAGTTCTGGCGTTTTCACCTTAACAAACGACATTTGAAAAAACCCGACCTGGACCCGGCTTAACGTGATGCTAAGACGTAATGCTACGACGTGATGCTACGACGTGATGCTACGACGTGATGCTACGGCGTGATGCTACGCTGTGATGCTACGGCGTAATGCTACGGCATGTGTTACGGCGTGATGCTACGGCGTGATGCTACGGTGTGATGCTACGGCATGATGCTACGGCATGATGCTACGGCGTGATGCTACGGCGTGATGCTACGGCATGATGCTACGGCGTGATGCTACGGCGTAATGCTACGGCGCGATGCTACGGCATGATGCTACGGCATGATGCTACGGCATGAAGCTATGGCATGATGCTATGGCATGATACTACGGCGTGATGCTACGGCATGATGCTACGGCATGGTGCTACGGCGTGATGAAATATGACATAAATAAATTTTCTAGTGTTTCATTTTACGCGAGTATTTCTAAAAAGTATCAGGAACTGTAGAACTCAACTGCACGCGATAAGAACTCACATTTTTTTTTTGATCTACTAAAAATGATCTGCTACGGGAAGTTGGCAGATTATTTTTTCAAATGTCGTTTTTTAAGGTAAAAACGCCAGAACTATTTCTAAAAAGTATCAGGAACTGTAGAACTCAACTGCACGCGATAAGAACTCACATTTTTTTTTTGATCTGCTAAAAATGATCTGCTAAGTTCACTAACATAAAATGTCACGCGTAACGAAAAAATGTTACACTAAATTTTTTTCCAACCCCGATAAAGAAGATTCACTTCAATAAATTATATCTCACATTCTAGCTGCAACTATCCGAGGTGATAATGCGCGCACGCAACTACATGCAACAAATAGCAGGCGGTACGGGCAACGTGCTCACACACCACAAGACGATCGAGGACTTCCAGCGGTACCTGGGCGAGCACTCGTCCAAACCTGAGGTCCAGGACTTCATGAAAAAGATCACTTCGGATAAGGAGGGGTGAGTGTGGGGTATTCAAGGGTGCGTCGTGAAGTCAGGGGACATTTTAAAGTTAGGGTACATTGTAAAGTAAGGGTACATTTGAAGTTAGGGTACATTGTAAAGTAAGGGTACATTTGAAGTTAGGGTACATTGTAAATAAAGGTTACATTTGAAGTAAGGGTACATTGTGAAGTTATTGTGCACTGTAAAGTTAGGGGACACTGTAAACCCACGGAAACCAAACAAAAACACATTAAATAAAACTAGCATACACTTGGCTACACTATAACTCACACTTTACAATAATTATAGAAATCACTATTTACATAACACAAGAGCCCACTACAGTCAATTTATTATGTGTACATAATGTCTGATCAAAAAGATCTGATCAAATGTAATTAAGTTGATATCTCCTGCGAAATACTTGCTAGTATAAAAATTAAAGGCGATCATATTTTTAACAATAGTTGAATACGCATTAGAGGAATAAATTCATACAATTTCTCTGTATAATATGTTCTCACAAAACACTTTTAAACAAGGAAAGTTTATAAGAAAAAATCGTAGTTGTACATTAAAGTGGACCTTATTACCATTGTAATAGCGGTTATAATGTGTAGATAACGTGGCAATGTGTTGCAGCGTGCTGCACCTGTTCCCCTGGGACCGGTCAGTGATACTGCGTTCTTGTAAGACTTGACACTCGCTAGAATGTGCTAGAAACTACGCTAGACTTAAATAAGATACCATTATAGGCCTTAAAAACATTGTATTGCCAGACAGGGGTAGAAATAAATGTTTCGAAAGAGTCATAAGCACGGTGACAGTGTGAATATTTTCTATGTATGGATTATTATCATATAGGCTATGGTGGCTATGCCAGTTGCACAGTTATCATCCATAAGGATATTGTAGCAGCTATGGTAGATTTTTCACATGTTATTTTACACATATAGGCAAGTTTAATGCTCGGAGAACTTAATTAATAAACCAGTATTTATATAATGTTGTGTGGATAATCTAGAGGTTCATTCCTTTATAGAATTAAAAAAGTGCCGGTTTGTCACAAAAAATTAAAAGTTAAAAATTTTACAAACTTTTACGTTTGAAATTATTAACTAAGTAATATTTTTAAAGTGATCAATTTCTCATAATTTTTTATGTCCTTCCATGAGCTCGGTCAAAAAACACTTTAATTTCACGATTTTCACAAACATTTATTTTCACGATTCCAAATTCTTTACATTATCTATACTAATATTATAAAGAGGAAAGGTTTGTAATTATGTATGTATGTATGATTTTCACGCATAAACTACTGGACCGATTTTGATGAAATTTGGCACAGACAATCTTTAGACCCTGAGAAAGAACATAGGCTACCTTTTATTGCAAAATATGTATACCACGGGCGAAGCCGGGGCGGACCGCTAGTATTCTATACAATTTCTCAAACCGTTAATATCTCTCTCCAGAATAGTCCACCTGTTCCCGTGGTCGAACATCCTGGACAAGGACATGAACCTGTCGGACTCGTTCCGCGTGCCCGACCCGCAGACGGGGCAGATGCGGCGGCTCATCTCGCAGATCTCGCCCAAGGAGGAGGAGATGTTCCGCAATATGCTGCGCCGCCTCAATCATATTATACAGGTATGTTTATTATCATTAGTTTCTTGTTATATCAATAAAATAGTCCTAAGTTCTAACTGGTTGGTTATAAATAAATCTATAATATAAAAATGAATCGCAAAATGTGTTGCTAAGCGCATAACTCGAGAACGGGTGGACCGATTTCGATAATTATATATTATATATTATATTCCTATACATATATATAATTTTAAATAAATACTTATATAGATAATTAACACCCAGACACAGAGCAAACATCTATGTTCATCACACAAATATTAGCCCCGGGTGGGAATCGAACCCACGACCTCTGGCTTGGAAGCACAGTATTACCATTATTTCCTACAGTAAGGAATCGCCTTTGATGTCGCGCGATGCCGCCGCCAGCGTAGGTACTTACGCTGCCACACGAAAATACGCTAGGGTTGCAACAAATGGGAAATAAAACAATTGTGATTATTAATATTATGATGAAATCTTTATTCATATGTACATTCAAAATAATTGCGATTATTAAATCTGATGTAATTATTTGTTCATAAATATATAATTACAGATATTGCACTGCTAAATATTATTTACGTGGACACTTTATTTTTGGATGTTCTTATTTGTATATTATAACATTTAACTAAGTAATGCATTCGCATTGGGATGTACAATCTGATTAGAAAATAATGAGGACAACATATACATAGCTTTGATTTTAATTCAACAGATACAATTAATACAATCTTTCTGAAATATTGTTTCCTTCTGGGATTTCAATGTAGATTTACATCCGTAAACCGAACAGTTTGTGCGCGCCATAATAGAATATGTAAGTACCTATGTATAATAAAATTATTACACAAAAAATACGACTGCGTCATCCTTTCACGCTAGGTAAAGCAAACTAAGCGTGTTTGCTTTACGCGGCCCGCGTCGCCCGACCCCCGCCAGTTCCCCTCCGTTTCTCTGCACAAGTACATTCGTCGCACTACTGTAGGAAATAATGGTAATACTGTGCTTGGAAGGCAGGGCCACTAGCAACCAAACAGTCAGTCGTTTATGAAATCAATTATCAAATTAAAGAGCGTACGAGGAAAGAATATCAAAGTATGTGTGTATGGTTTATTAAAATACTCTATATTATTGAATATGTTATATTTTTTTTCTTGCTCTTAATTGCCTTTGTTTTTATCAATAATATTATTTTGTCCTTTTACATTAAGGGTTCACTGGTAGAGATTGCCGTGAGGCCGCCTGAAGCTAATTTTAAATTAATTTGTATTTATATGCTTATTCTTTATTTATTTATTTATGACACTTCATTGTACATATAACAGAAATTAATAATACATAAAATTGGAAAGTGTACAATAGGCGGCCTCATTGCTTAAAAGCAATCTCTTCCAGGCAACCATAAAAATAAAGGACATGTAAGACATTATTTTTGTTGTAATAAAGAATTTTCATTCAAACAGGTTGCAGCGGAAGCTGATGTGCGCATCATGATCGACGCGGAACAGACGTACTTCCAGCCGGCCATCTCCAGGATCTGCTTGGAGATGATGAGGCGGTATAATAAGGTATGGCATTTATTGAAGTGAAACTTCTTTATCGGGGGTGGACAAAAATTTTGTGTAACATTTTTGCGTTACGCCGTACGCGTGACATTTTTGCGTTACGCCGTACGCGTGACATTTTTGCGTTACGCCATACTCGTGACATTTTTAAGGTCATAAAGAAGTTTCACTACTTATGTGTGTACTCTAGTACACGCATACATTTTTTGATTATGCGGGTATTTGATAGGGCAATGTGTTAATTTGTTCGTGATGTAGGTCAAAACATGGTTGTTTCTAGGACACTTGGTTAAACCAAAAAGAAAACAGCATTGATAAAAGTTTAGAAGGAAGGAAGTTAAAAAACCTGTTGGTAAATAAATTTAACAGTTTCTTGGGTGTATTCAGAAAAAGCAGCAGTCGCTCAGCAAAACATGTTTATTAAAATAAGCAATTAGAAGCTCCGTTTTCATAGTTTAAACTTTCATCTATATATGTATTATGTATGTACCTGTTCATCATCATCATCATCTATATATTATGTATTTATTTACCTTGAAGATTTTAAGCTATTGCATAGCTTCTATCACGGGCCTTGAGCGCGGGGACCGAATCGAGAAATTCCTCAGAAAAAACCTCACGCTCCCCACTCCGACGGGCTCGGAGGTGTGGCTTGAAGGCATGCAATAGCTTTACCGCGGCAGTCCCCGAGTGACACACGTCTTTTTTATTGATTTAAGTTTTCTGCCTCTTCCATTAACAAAAATAAATTAATTACATTTTCATGTTTTAACAGGGAAGGTTCGTAGTATTCAACACTTACCAAACCTACTTAAAGAACACATACAATGAAATAGTGACGGACCTCGAGCAGGCCGAGCGGCAGGACTTCTACTGGGGCGCCAAGCTCGTGCGGGGCGCTTATATCGAACAGGTGAGGAAACAATGTGTAATTGTGTGTAAACCCGTCTGTGAAAGAAAAAGAAATATGTTTTTCGAGTATATGTATGTGTATGTATGTTTGGGACGCCCTATAGCCCAAACTGCTGGGAGGATTTTGACTTATGTGTAGGTGTAATCGTAATCAGCAGGTTTGTGGTAGTGATATGGGCTACTGTTTTTGTTTTCATAATCATAATGAAGAATAGAAAGTAAAAATTTGATTAAGTATTAAAAAAGAGCGTGTGTGCAGAGCAGAACGTGTTAACAGATTGATATCTGTTATTCCATGACCTTGAAATTTTACTCTTACCGCGCCTAAAGAAGTTTCACTTAAAAAATTTTTCTTTTCTGACCTATAATTACGTATAGTATAGATCATACAAAAAAGTTGTAATGTTTTATGTAAACAGTTATTGCGAACTAAAGTTGTATCATAAATGATGTGGTTGTGCAGGAGCGAGCGCGAGCTGCGGCGATGGGCTACGAGGACCCGACGTGCGAGAGTGTGGATGCGACCACTAACTCCTTCCACCGCTGCTTGAAGGAGATCCTTAGCAGAGTCAAGGTGAGATATACTATCTATGTATTTAAATTAATAGCTATACAGTATACAGTTAAAGCATGTGGTCCTTCGAGCCGGATTTTCATTTTTATATATTTTCAAAGATTTGATATGATGATTTTTAACTGACTATAAACTCGATTGTTTGTTGACAAATTGTATTTTTTTTACATTTTGTCAACACGGGACAATGTGATATTAGATTAATATCAAATATTTCGTTTTATAGCATTTCTGTCGCAAATAAAATTTATTGAACGATGAATGGTGAACGATTTATGTCAAATTATTAAAAACTAATGTTCAATCATGAGTGATGTATGATGAATTACGAATGATGAATGGTGATTGGTGAATGACTAGATGAATGAATTGAATGTTGAGAGCATTGAATTATATTTTAATATTTGTTGTGTGCAGGGCGAGCGTCAGCAGAAGCTGGGCATAATGGTGGCGTCGCACAACGAGGACACGGTGCGGTTCGCCATCGAGCTGATGCGGCAGCACGGCATCGCGCCCGACGAGCGGGTCGTGTGCTTCGGCCAGCTGCTCGGCATGTGCGACCACATCACCTTCCCGCTCGGTATGTATTTATAATAATATGATCGTGAATAAAAAAAAATATTTTGAAAAAGTGGTATAAGCGGGCGTGAAATGGCTCCTCTGCTCAGTGGCAAACCGCAGTCGGTTTCTCTGTTGAAGACGACATAACAAGCAAGAACATTCTCCACTTAAAAAAAATAATATTGGATAATTTTACTTTTTTTATTTCTCTAATCGTTTTTTAGTTTATCCTACCACACATCCAATAGAATGTATCTTCATCCTAAATATTAATAAAGTTATTATAACCGTTACAATCTCCCCCACAGGTCAAGCCGGGTACTCTGCGTACAAGTACGTGCCGTACGGGCCGGTGCTGGAGGTGCTGCCGTACCTGTCGCGGCGCGCCAACGAGAACCGCGGCTTCCTCAGCAAGATCAAGAAGGAGAAGGGGCTGCTGCTCAAGGAGATCGGGCGCCGCGTGCTCACCGGCCAGGCGTTCTACAAGCCCGCCGGCAGCTACACGCCCGTGTAGGCGCTACGCCGTAGCCGCGTAGGAGTTTCGTCGCTTCGGTTTGTTTTCAGCGCCATCTCGCGGCACCCGCCGGTGATGACATTTTAGTTCGGTTTAACGTCGGAGTGAAAGGCGTTGGAAACACACGGCGTTGGATTGCGTCGGTAGTTGGTTTCGCGTATTGTACATATTATTGCCGCCGTTGCTCGATCGGATTGTAGGTTTTTTTTTAACTGGCAACACTCGAATCTGAATACGTATACGCTGATTTTGTTTCGCGAGCCAAATCTTATTTTTTATTTGACATTTAATTTAATGTTCGTCGCTGTTGAACAGCGGCGCTTTGTTTTTATTTTCTCCACTATTGGCGATGTATTCAATACGATATCCATAATTATGATGTATTTTTCTCGATTATTAGATAATTTCGTTGTTGTTTCATATTATTTAATTTATTCTCTCCTTTTCGAATAATTTATTTGTATTTTAGCATTTACTTTGTATTATTTTGAAGTGATATATTTATTTAAATTATAATCAATTTAAATATAAATATACCGGTGTGAATTATATCTCAATTATGTTTGTCAAGTCTTTTTAGTTGACATTATAATTATTAATGTTTAAGTTTATTTAATCGTTTGTTTTTTGTTTTATAAATTATTGTCTAATATGTTTTCACACAAAACTAAATTCCAAATCTCATGCTGATTATAAAACGCGAATGTATCTTACCGTTGAGATTATTAAATTTACTATGCGTTCCACTACTTGGTATAATACATTTTTATTTATAACTATACATATATGTTTATTCTACAATTGCGCTTAACATTTACTTAAACATCACAATAAAATTGGCAAAAATAAATTAAGATTATGTGAACATCTAGTGGAACGCACCGCGTTGGTTTTTAGTCTGTGGCAACATGGCGGAATGTCAAATGTCAAAAATGGCGCGATTTGTACAACTGAACGGATTATACGGGACTTAATGAGTGCATTTCTGTGTCCTAAGTCTTAATTTATTCTTGTAAGCTAGTATGTGTTTTTGTGCTATTTTTTTGTTATGTGGGTTAGAAAATGCTCAATTATGTTTTTGAAACCCGGATATCGCGGTACAGAGTAAGAGTCGGTACTACGCTTTTATGTGAATTAATTCCATCTATATAAGGCACTTGGTAAAAAAGTGCGTTATGTTTTTATATTTTTTTCTGTCACCTTAATTATCTGTGGTCTCGAAGCGTGGTACCGAATGAATTAAGTTCCTAAATAGGCCGATAACGCAAGTATTTTACTGTCTGTATTATATTTGTAATTATGTTGTAAATTTAATTTAATTTTACCTCAAGTCGAATTAACAATCGTAGCCATAAATTTTAGTTTCAATTATTTTTCCATTTTATCGTTTTAATTTGCTTAAGCTGTTTATTTTAATGCGCTGATTATTGTGATGCTAATTTAGATATTACGAATAGACAATTAATAAAGACAAATGTTGTATATTTTTTTGTTTTCTTTATTTTTTCCTTTTTGTTGTGTGGCAATAATGTGTATGGCAGGCGTATGATGTTGTACTGGTATTTTTTTTATTAAAAAGTGGGCAAACGAACTGGCGGGTCGCCCGGTAACGAGCAATCACCGCCCATGAGCCTTCATAAGAGTCTGTGAAGGTGTTGCCGGCCTTGAAACTTGTATCTGGAAAAACATGAAAATTTCGTCCAAAAATAAGACACACCATTTACATATTTAAGTTTTATAAACATATTGGATTTTCATTGATATTATTCAAGTTAAAGAATGAACAAATCAGAATTTCGTAATAATTCATAGATTTATACCCAATGCTGTCTTGCTCACATAAGCTTACCTAATTTTCTTTATTATGTTTGATTTACTTTTTTTCATACTCTTCTTTTTATTAAATGGCAAGATTTTCAATAACAATTCTATTATATTGTTTGTGAATTCCTAGATTGCCATTATATTTATTATCTGCTTAAATTTAGATGTGTTATATAAAGCATAGACGCGTGTTGATTGTTGGCTTGCCTATGGGCGTATTCAGAAAGAAAGCTTGAAACTTATAAGCGCTTATCGGCGCTTGTCATGTTCATATATTTTCCTGTCAGTGCTGGTAACCCGCGCAGGAAAATATATGAACATGACAAGCACCGATAAGCGCTTATAAGTTTCAAGCTTTCTTTCTGAATACGCCCTATGACGCTATTTAGCAGTAAATTTAAGATCGAAAATAATTTTAGTCTATGTTTTGCGACTGTTTTCACATTAAATAAACAACTTATTGGATAAATATACATCAAATATTATGCATCTATGCAGGCATAACTTATTTTAAAATACCTTGTAAATTATGGTATTGCGAACTCAGTTAATTTGAAATCAGCAGTGTTGCTATCACCTGGTCAATTACTTTACACAAGCTGTAGTCATTTTATTAACTACAGCAAGTCTCTTTTAGGTATATTAAGAAATTCGACGTGAATGGCAACGTTTTGTCATATTCTGACTGGTCATTTTATTGGCCGATATTTGTTTTTCTTATAGAATACACGCTATTTCATCGGGTATGAAGTCCCAAACTGTTGAGCTACTTATTTGCTATAGTATGTACTAAACATGGCCTAATTGTAATGTTTACAAATGCTTGTTCTTAAATATATAACGTCTTTTTAAGGAGTTTGAAGGTGAATAGATGTAACTATGTAGGCAGACAATAATGTTCATTATCGATTTATCTAGCGGCAAGATTAGTTGGCAAGTTCGCTAGGCGTTAGGTTTTTGTCGTGTTTTGTTATGTATTAAAGAAAACCTTACACTACAATCTACTTTTCCAAAACAAAGACACTTGAAAACAGGACTGAATGAAGAAGGTGTCCTAAAACTATCGCAAAATTTTCTACGCTGTCACCACAGATACCTACAATACTAGAAGTTGTCCAACATCTAAAGATTAAATACCTACCCTAATTCCTAACCTATGTAATGAAATATAACGAAACACGATAAAAAACTACATAATAATCGTTCCGAATAAAATTGTATTGTGTAACTAAATTGCCGTTTATATATTCTTAGTCTATTGTATATTAAATTACGCCCTGGTAGAGATTTTGGATGGATTTTTTAATATCGGATATTTGTACTAGAGGGCACTACTAACCTAAGGATAACTTTTATTTTTCTGATAGGAAAATGGAATTGCAAGATTAAAGAACTGTTTATTTGTGTTACCTATTGTACTTAATTATAATTATTATAAAGCCTAATTTCGTTGTTCTATATCTGTAATCAGTTCTCTGTTTAAAATTATTTTAATCCGATTGTCATCCTGTATGCGGATAATTTTTTGTTAACATTTTTATATTAGGAGTAGTGCCTTCTTTATGTCAAAAGACTCAATAATGTTGGAATATAGGGCTGTATTGTAAGAATAAAATTGTGTTAATGTTGATTCTGTTGTTTTATTTGAAACCTTTCCCAAGTAAAACAAACAAAATGTATCATCTGCTGAAACAGGAGGAAAGAGTAATTTTAAACTTATCCTCTTAATATACAAGGTAGCATAAGGTATATTTGCGCGCTTCGCGGTTTCACCCGCATAGCTCCGCTCCTGTTGGTCTTAGCGTTATGATATATGCTTAGCCTTCCTCGATAAATGAACTATCTTACATCGAAATAATTTTTCAAATCGGACCAGTAGTTCCTGAGATTAGCGCGTTCAAACAAACAAACTTTCAGCTTTATAATATTAGTATAGATGTGCGAAAAAAAAACAAATAAAACAATCTAAGTAACAACCAACAATCAATATTTATTCTCTGTACCAATCTAAACATTTGACATATTTATAACGGGGTCAGAATTTGAGAAAGGGGTCACAAACACCATCCACTTCAATGCATAATTTCAACAATTTCACAGTAAAAACTTACAATATATTACATCTATTGAAGAATAGAATTAAAAACATGATTGAGATAGTAGAAGTGTTAGAATAAAGTATTACAAAACCTACATTTAACCTTAATTAAGTACATAGATTGTGTATATCTAATATTAAACATTCACAGCGCTTAGAAGTACACCCTGTTCGGGGCATAGAGTAGAAGAGAGATAAAAGGCCGCATATACACTTGACAACATTTTCATTACAAATAGACGCGCGCCTTAACTAATGCTATAATCAATAATGATATAGATCTCAATGTCCTGCCTGTGGAATGTTAGAAAGTGGAAGAATGAAGCAGTAAAGTTTTTAAAAAAATATACACTCGTACAATAATTACTTTCAGATCTAAGTTGATTGGGTCTTGTTCTATGGAAAATAGTGCTCACTCCTATTTGATTTTTTCTTGCACTTTCTGATATCTACTACACATCCACACAGTCAGTCTCGAAAAGAAGTCGGAGAAATAGTTCAAAAATTATTTTACATTTAATATGTACAATGTACATCACATTACACATAGCCTTCAGCTTGAATTAATCTATTTGATATAACAGTTTTTGGTGCACTATCCACAATAACCGCCCGTTTATCCATCAAATAATCTCACTACAATAAAGTTCCATCTCTCACAAATACGATGTAATCTCTTCAATATTACTGAACCGTTCAGTATTTAGTGTATCAAGCGATAACATGGAACGCGATGTCCTCTCTATCGCTGCTATGTGCATATCGTCAGGACCTATGCCGGAGGTCCCGTCTGAGTCGCAGCTCTAGCGCCCCGTGTGACATCAGCGCGGTGAGCAGGGCCAGCGCGAGCACGGCGAGTTGTGTGCGCACGCAGAGGAACTGCCGCGCACCGCACGCCAGGGCCAGGCCGGCGTGGCGCGCTGTGAGCGTGAACGACCAGGGGCCGCGCCAGCCGGGCCCTCCCACGCATATGCCGCTCTGGAATAAAAAAAAAATGCTTTATAACACGATATACTTTAAATAATTATAAAAAAGCTAGTTACTATATAAAAAAACTTTCTTACTTAAGAAGAAATAATTGAAATACTGTAACTAAGTATAATTTGTGTCAATGTTTAAAATAAAAATAAAGTTTGGAAAATCCAAAAGTGCACGACTCATAATGCTCATTTAATTATGAAATATAAAAAAAAAAAACTTATTGTAGTTTTCGTTTTTTATTAATTGCAATTAAACGACACTGAATTAATTAATCATTCGCATTCAGTGACCTACAATCGTCGATTAGAATATTTAAAAAAAAAATTAACTCAAATGATGGATTTTTTCACAAGTTATAGTGTTTTCAGCTCAGAGGTTTTCAGGTTTCACACATGACGGTCAGGAAAATTTTTTGACCTATTTCGGTGTTTTTTTCCAATTCTATTGAAGTACTTAAATCAATTTTTAAAAAGTATGGGATTAATCTCCATTAAATTATCTCGACAATAGTATGCAAAATAATTTGGAAAATCCAAAAGTGCACGCCTCATAATTTTTTTTTAATAAATATTTATTAATTATTATTTTTGTTTATTTAATAACAATTAAACCACATCGAATCAGACGCTGAAAAATGAAAGGGTTCTATTCCTGAGCATACTCAAGCGTAAGAGAAAAAAAAAAGACTCGATTAGTAAAGTATTTCGGTCGCTATCGTGTTAACAAGAAAAAGGATCCGCACATACAGACACACGGACGTCCAAGACAGAACTTTTTTAAACTGTTTTTTAACTAGTTTAAATAACAAAAATGACATCAAAAATATCATGAACGTTAAAAATAGTGTTTTTTCTTAATATGTGTGTGTATGTATTATCTTACAAGTGCAATGTATGATACATAAAGACATTTTAAGTTTGAAAAATCAGATGTTTTGCGCGAAGTGACAGTAGTACCCACCTCAACGCTTCGCTTATGAGGCGTGCAATATCTTGATTCCGTGAACTAACAAGGCTATAATAATAAGAATAGCTGCAAAAATGAGGCGAAAAAAATTTTTCGATCGTAAAGCACTCTCTGATGCTTCGCATCATGAGTCGTGCAATAAGAAAATTAGGCTATTAAAACTTCACACGTTTAACCATTTGCGCGAAGGCAGGACATAATCTTTCGGGTCAGTAAGTCACTCCATAATCAAGACGTATTATTTTCAATACCATTGTATAGTTACCTACTTAGTAAAAATTTACATTATACCTGCAACACATCCCACAAGGCAGCACATGCGCCCCACGCGGCCGCAGCAACCGTGGGCAGAGCCAAGTCTGTCCTTGCCGCCCTCCAGCGCAGCAGCGCTAGCAGCAGCGATGCGTGCGCTGCAGCACCACCCGCAGCAAGGGCCCCGCGCCGTCCTCGAGCCGCTGCCATGCTGAGCGTGGCCGCTGCAAGCGCTTGCAGTGCTCCTGCACCACATAACGCGCGCCATGCTTCACTCCACCCGCCGACACATACACCATACCACTGTAATAATACACACAAAATATTGTTGAGAACATATTAATTAATAACATATTAAGAAATGTTATTAACTACATGTTGCATTGAGTTAGAAGTAATATGTCTCGGCAGATAGGATTAAAAGTTACACTCAAAAATATTCTATGTATTTTCACTGTTTTAGTTTTTACCTATGCCAAGAAATAAAATTATGTATAACTTCTCCAATACCCACCTTAATATAAGAAGTATAAATAAAACCCTGTTGCAACCCAATGAAGAGGCCCATTGGCGCGCCGAGCAGCGACCTTGGGTCCCTCAGCACGGACCTTGCGTCCGGCGGCGGGGAGGGCGTGGAGGCAGCCCCGTACAGGGCCAGGAACGCGGCCGCCAGCGCCAGCCCGGCCCACACCGCTACCACCACTCTGCGGCCCTCCGCGCTTAGTGCTGTACCAACTAGGGACTGCACGTCAGGACAGCCAGATGCCCCACATGTTCGCTCCTGAAATATTTGTTTTATCACTTATCTGATGATATTTTTCAATTAAGTTTTGTGTTAGATTGATAACTATAGACAAAATAATAACAAATAAATAGATATAAATACTAGACATATAATAACAGATAATAGGGAAGGAAATGATTACGATAATGATTCGAGATTTATTATTAGATAGCTAGATTAAATTGTTGTTAATTACCTCTATATCTTCTTCAACCAAATCATCTTCAGACGGCGGCCACCCTGGTGTTGAAAAGTTTTGCATTGTGTTAGGTAACTGTAGTAGCGGCATTAGATCTTCAGGCCAAATTAGTAATGCTCCACCCAACATCAGTGATCCAATGACCAGCCCTACATCCTGCGTTGCTCGCAGAGCTCTCAACGCTCTGCGCAATGCAATCTTTCGTCTACTCTCATCGCCTGCCGCTTGAGCAAAAGACGTAGCTGATGCTGCTAAAGCCAGTTCCATAGGCGACAACATCACGCCACAAATTGCGTATAGGAACAGCAGAATTGACAGCGGTGTGGCGATCGTGTGTGCCACTAAGAGAACACATACTAGCACATGTGACAGAGTGATCACGTGTCTTGTGCCGGTTTTTTGAAGAATTAATGGAGAGAACGGAGCCGCTATAGCAGCGACTGTGTGCATTACTGCGAGGGGCATGGCTCCCGCTTCTGCCCCTGCGTATGCTGTGAAAGGAAGTATAGCTGTGGAGCAGAGTCCGCTGGCTATACAAAGAAGCGTGAACCGCGTGATGATGAGCTTTGGTATCTTCTGTGGTTGTCGCGTGATGAGGCGGCGTACGGAGGCGGCCCCGAGAGAGGACGCGGCTGACTCCCGTCGTCTGTTCGCATTTACAGCCGGCATTTTTAATTGTGTTTTGGTCTTTCTCCATGGCCACTCTTTCTTGTAAATTGTGCTCACTGGTATCTGTAAAAAATATTGTTTTAAACGCAGTGATAGATAACGTTGTTATTACAAAACAACAGCTGCGTATTTTTAGTGCTATCTACTTCAACTAGTCATTATTATAATTTGTCGTAGAATCAATTTATTTAGATAATAATCATCGTATCTATTAATAAAATGTCAAAGATTATATTTTGTATCTTTACATAATATATATACATAATAGATGTTTTGATAATCATTAGTCATTGACTAGTTCATTGTGATCAGATAAATCCACAACATCAAAAAGCTGCTGTATTTATTAGAAAATATTCGCTTGTTCGTACTTTTTTGTCATTCCTATATCCTATGCAAAAGACCGGAGCGAAAATGTATTAAAGTCTGTTTATTACTATCTTTCGTCTATTATTTTGTTCATCATCTTTGATATATTATACACTATTATATTATTGCACAAACCTGCGGAACAACAGTGCGGTGCCTGTGCGGGTCGGAGACGGTGCGCGCGGCGGGCCGGCAGTGCCGCGTGCGTTCCGTCAGGTCCGGTAGGCTGCCCATGCGGCCATCCGACTACCTACGCCCGCTCATAGCTTGCTAATGGGCCCTGGCCCTGTACGGGGCTGCCTCCACGCCCTCCCCGCCGCCGGACGCAAGGTCCGTGCTGAGGACCTGGCTAAATTTATAAATATATATCAGAGAAAAACACGTCCAAAATACACTTTTGGACGTGTTTTTCTCTGTAAGCTTTTTGTCTTTTATTTATATGCCAGCCTAACAATTTATAACAGCTTTGAAATACAACAGTATTTTAAAACAGTTATATTCTTAGTATTATTATTGCATACGAAATATTATTTTGATTATCCTACCAATAACCAATATGTTCGTTGATGATTGGTCGTGTTCAAATAAGTTAAGTTTATATATATAGTCGTTTATATTATCCGTAGGCCGTAGTATATCCGACTACCTACGCCTACCTATAGTGTACACATACAATAATAGCCAATTGCATCCTCTGAAATCTGTAAGTAAGTACTTACATGAATTTAATGCTAGAGACACTAACGTTATCCATTAATCTTAGTTTAAAATCTTATCAATAATAATATTTCCATAAAAACAAAATATAACAACGGAATATTTTTTGCTTTTAGCTCGTCAGACTATAAGAAGTGAAAATTATTTTTCAAAAAATAATTTATTAGGTATATGCAACCTTACAGAAATACGTCGAATCACGCGTGGTAGGGATAAGAAAAAGATGGCGCGTAACGGAAAAATGTCACGCGTAACGAAAAAATGTTACACTAAATTTTTTTCCAACCCCGATAAAGAAGTTTCACTTCAATAAATTGTAATTTTATGTCATGTCATTCGCACAATCGGATCGCTGTTTGTCTGTCTGTCCATATGTATGCTTAGATCTTTAAAACTACGCAACGGATTTTGACACGGTTTGTTTAATAGGTACCTTATAGAGTAAGTAACTCTCGAGTGAGGCTTAACTTTATGAAATTTAACAACGCGGCCGAAGCTGCGGGCGGAATGATAGTGTTAAGTTTATACATTCATGATTTTCTGATGCTTGAATTGAAGTTAAATTAAATCCTTAGTAGCTACTTACTAAGAAGATATTTTATGTACAAAATAAAGGGTAAAAGCTAGTATATAACAGGTATAACAATTGCTCTATTGACCTAGCCATGCGGCCATGGTGTTGACATTTCAGGGGCGGAACCAACTGTTGCTTCTCTTTGTGATAAAGCATTGTCATTTTGTATTTTCCAATACCTACTAGTTGCGTTTGGTTTTATTCGCGGTTAAGTCGACTTTTACGCGTATTTAATAAATATTATGCATAAAAGCGACTTGAATATGTATTTTAAAATTCTTCTTCATTTCGCGGATTTAATCGAATGTAGAGTATTTTTTTTTAGACAATTTTCACACACGACGCAATCTGATCCCATACTAAGCTTTCGCTTGTGTTATGGAAGCCAGATGGCTGATAAACATACCTACAATTCATCACACAAATATTTGCCCCGGGTGGGAATCGAACCCACGACCTCTGGCTTGGAAGGCAGAGCCACTACCAACCAAGCCAACCGGTCAAACAGTATTTCTATATTCTTTGAGAAAAAAGCTTTCTCGCGCTTATTCTTTAGCCCTTCGACATTATTAAAATAAAATAATAATTGCTTGATGATTATTTTAATTTTCATTAAGTTATTAGAATTATAAAGAACATGGCACCAAATAGATAATATAAATCCGTTGGTGTAGACACCATTAATAGTTATAGGTATATATAATATTAACATTGCCATGTTTCTGTTTAAATCTCCCAGTAATAAGCTAGCGAAGGCGTCTAGGCATTTAGAAATGTAATTAGTGAGGGATAGGACATTGAACTTGGTAGTTTCGGAGAAAGTTAGTTTTGATAACAAATAATCAATAGATTCCCGGCGTTTGATCGGCTTCTTGCATAGTTCTAGCTTTGACTTGAGATAATTCACAGAACTTGTCTTTAAGAATCATATTCGATTTTGATCTTTGTTTTTATTTACGTTCGTTTATGGTACATAATATTTAAGTACTTATCTATCAACGCTTTTACACAAATTTGTAACCAAATTCCTTAGATTTGACGGATTTTTTAAATCCGAGAGAAGTGCGTAAACTTTTTTTATTTTCTTAAGGGATTAGGGTATATCCTAGCAGAGGAACAGTTGCCAGTTCAACTTAAAAGACATATTCGCGTAAGATGTATTCTTTGAGGCTCTATGTAAGAAACCAGTATTTGCGATAGCAAATTAAAAGGTAGGTATAATGCATATAAATATGTTTTACATTTATTCTTCAATAGGACGAATGAGCACGCAAAAAGTCTGGTATAGTAGAAGTTTATAGCCACGATACAGCAATAAATATTTTTGCTTCAAGCAAGGGCGGGCGGTTTTTAGTTGTTTATATACTTTTAGTTGTTATTGGACTTGATCGATTATTGCCATATTTATTCCATACATAAAGCTGCTATTGCTAAGTAAAAACTGATAATTTTAATCTTTGATAACAATTTTAATGTTCATCATCTATTTTTTTGATGAATTATTGTATAACAATATGATACTGCAAGCAAAAATGAGATAAACGGTAATATCATTTGTTTAAGTAATTCTTTTATTATTAATCATTTAAATGCCTTTATATTATAATCAATCATAATTACTTATCAACCATACAATTTCCTTTTTCCTTGATGTAAGTATGTATCACACACAAAAAATTATAAAAAATAAACCTAAATAGATAATGAAGAAAATACGAAATAAGATAGTTACGAAAAATTATAAGGCATAATTTGCTACCTATTAAATAAATTAATTTAATTAGATATAATATGAAATAATATGACTAATGAGATACGTAAATACGAGTAACTTGAACCATCATATTTCATTACTAATTTTATAACAAATTTCTCTTCATCTTCTTCATCTTGAATGTCCAAAATCAATACTTACTCAATGATACACTATGAAATATATTCAATTCAGTTATTTTTTATACATTCCCTTAGTTTAATTGAATATGCATTTATTGCAATTATCCCATTATTCATTTCACACACACACACACACAAAAAACGTATCCCATACTATGTTCCCAATCCCGTCTTTGGCCGTAACTATTTCACTTACTGACTTATAAACAAAAAGATGAAAATAAGTGGAAAAAGCGATTATAGGATGTTCTGTGATTAAGATCCATCTGTCCTTACACAGTGAGATTAGGGTTGGACAAAAGGTCATATAAGCAAACGTCACTTACAAAGTTTTATAAGTATAAATGCAAAGAAGGTACCTTCGGTAACAAGATTGTGTTTATTAACATTAGAAGCACTGAAAGCTAGATATGTTTCCACTGTGATATCAGATATGTTATCAATACGTTTGCAGCCCTGCAGGGTTGGGGATACACTGAGCTTCGAGCCGTCTGGAGCTTCGGGTGACCATGCTATGTGGTGGACAGCTTTCATTTTATTTATTTAAAAATATAGCACATGACTCTTACAGACATCATATCTGCTCAACATATATGCTCGATGTTTATAGATGACTTTTTATTGGTAAAACTAAATTTTATTAAAATCGGTTCGGTAGTTTAAGAGTCCATAACAGACAAATAAAATGACTTATCATGATGTGAATCATATCGATTTTAAACATCTGTTATATACTTAGTGAAATAACGAACGTAATCATACATGTATTTTGATGCATGCGATAATGGTGATTGATGATACCAAAGCGGTAATAAATTAAATACAATATTAAAGATTAAATTGCCCACCTGTTTCATTCTTCTTCTTATATATAAAAATGAATCGCAAAATGTGTTGGTAAGCGCATAACTCGAGAACGGCTGAACCGATTTCGATAATTCTTTTTTTATTATATTCCTTGAAGTACGAGGATGGTTTTTATGTAGAGAAAACGTAAATATGTACCACGGGCGAAGCCGGGGCGGACCGCTAGTTTGTTAATAAAAATGTCTGTAAATCAAACTTTTAAGATTTAAAATATTCTGTACCACAATGGTTTACTTTAAATTAAAGAAATTACTTACTTACTTATTATGTTTATTAATGTGAATTTAAATCTGTCTGCCTGTCTCTTCTTCACATCTGAACCAGTGAATCGATATTGGATGAATCATGAAATACATATATAGATACAATACAGATGTAGTTTGAAACTTGAGTAAGGATGGTTTTTCCTTGACTACGCAAGCGAAAGTTATTTTATTAAAAAAATACTTATTTAATAAATCCCAGAAGAACAGCACGTGTGGTGACCCATTACTCTTTCTGCGCATGCGTGGCCCTCAGCGGGGCATTAAAATTGCACTCACACGTGTCAATAAATATTACTATACAAAGTCTGCTTGACAGGGCCAAACCTTGGCCCCTCCTGGGGTATGGGGCGGTTATATTTTTATACCTAAGTATATCGAATTTATTTGATACTAGCTTTCCGCCCGCGGCTTCGCCCGTGTTTTCAAAGATAAACCCGTTCCCGTAGGATTTCCGGGATAAAACCTATCCTATGTCCTTTCTCGGGTATCAAAATATCTCCATACCAAATTTCATGCCTATTGGTTCAGTAGTTTAGGCGTGATTGAGTAACAGACAGACAGAAAGAGTTACTTTCGCATTTATAATATTAGTATGGATGTATTGAATGTAAACATTTGACTTGCTCTTGTTTATTAAGTACTTACACTGATTTTTTATGATTTGTATGTCGATAGGGGTAGTTTATATACAAAGGTTAAAATTCTAACGCTACGTGTTAGAGCTCCAGTTTTATTCGGGTTATATTGGGATATTGCAAAAAATAAGGTCATTACTTATTGGTTGCTTAAATCAGATAAGTAGGTTTTGATTTTATCCATTACAAATATCTTGACAAAATAACAATAGATAGAATATAAAAGATTTATCTATAAAGAAATAGAGTAGGCGTGCAAAGTGAACAAAGTCGCGGGTAGGTACCAGCTAGTCCGCAATAAGAAGTAACTTATAAATACAAGCTTATTGATCATTACTGTTGCTATAGGTACCACTCATTATTCTGTGCTAAGGGGAAGAATTACAAACCCACATCACAATAATAAATGTATAGACCGTATGTCGCAGGGACCAACCATCTACATTCTTCATGTTACAAAGTTAAATGTAGCTTTTGCACGCCTCATAAGCGAAGCGTTGAGGTGGGTACTACTGTCACTTCGCGCAAAACATCTGATTTTTCAAACTTAAAATGTCTTTATGTTGCACATTGCACTTGTAAGATAATACATACACACACATATTAAGAAAAAACACTATTTTTAACATTCATGATATTTTTGATGTCATTTTTGTTATTTAAACTAGTTAAAAAACAGTTTAAAAAAGTTCTGTCTTGGACGTCCGTGTGTCTGTATGTGCGGAGGATTTTCTTGTTAACACGATAGCGACCGAAATACTTTACTAATCGAGTCTTTTTTTTTCTCTTACGCTTGAGTATGCTCAGGAATAGAACCCTTTCATTTTTCAGGGTCTGATTCGATGTGGTTTAATTGTTATTAAATAAACAAAAATAATAATTAATAAATAATTATTAAAAAAAATTATGAGGCGTGCACTTTTGGATTTTCCAAACTATTTTTCTCTTACGCTTGAGTATGCTCAGGAATAGAACCCTTTCATTTTTCAGGGTCTGATTCGATGTGGTTTAATTGTTATTAAATAAACAAAAATAATAATATTAATAAATAATTATTAAAAAAAAAATTATGAGGCGTGCACTTTTGGATTTTCCAAATTTTTTGTCATATACACTAAACATTTAAGAAATTGACGTAATAGATAAGACTATTTCTCATCTTCCGTGATTTCGTGGTACCTATGACCTATCCCTAGGGATTTCGTGAAATTTCTGATATACTTAATTGATATTTCCCTATTATTTGTTACTTCTAATGAAACACAGTAGCATTATTCAATCGCATAGATGATAGAATAATATTTACCTAGTGTACCTAATGTGTGTGTCGCCGTAAAATAATTAATGGCGTTCGTTTATAATGAGTTGCAATGATTGTAACTTGATGGTGCATTTACACATTCGTATTCGCCATTCGCGTCATCAGTAGACGAAACATTCGTAAACGAATGTCGTTACAAACCACGTAAGTGCGTGCGTGAACTCGCATTCGTTAGTAGTAGAATAAATAAAGCATATATTAAAAATCACTAAAAATATACTTTTATAAAATAATCTCTTGTATATTTTGTCCCTGATCCTAGATAAGTGTCCTGTATACATAGTTTGAATTAAATTTGTCCGTTTTAAGTAGCCAAAATCGAGTCGAAAGGTGAAGGAAAGATGATGATTATCTATATGTCGTGGCCATATCGTAAATTTGCTCATTTCATGATATGATTGGCCATTTCACGAAATGGTCGCATTTCGTGAAATGGCCCATTTAGTTTGGCCACATCATGATGTGGCTTGAGCATATCAATGATAAGAAATCGTTTCACGATATGGCCAACTAAACGCGCGGTTTTTTCATGAAATGATCAAAATTATTTGATCATATCGTAAAATAGTTACATTAATCATTGGTAGAGGCGCTGCAAGCTCTGTGTTTATGTGATAAGATGGCGGCCGCTGGCGAAAATTTATTTATTCGCAGTTAAAAACTTCATAATTCGTTTAATAACAATATGAAGAAAGTCATAGCAAAGAATTTACGACGGTTCGAGTACTATGGAAAATGTGGATATCTTATATGTATTGAAGAAAAAAATGCGTCTTAAATAAAATAATTTAAGACGCATTTTTTCTTTCTACTATAGTATTATAATTGTTTGTTTTTTAAAAAGCGATCCGCTTAGGCACTCGCCGGCCGCTGCCGCGGCAACGCTCGCTTTGCTCGCTCGGCTCGTGCGTTGTTTATCAAAGTCTAACCTAACCTAACCTAACTGTTTTTTATTGCAAAAACGATTCGCTTCTGGCATTCGCCGGCCGCTGCCACGGCACTAACTTAAATGACATAAAACAAGTTTTTAGAATATTCTGAATTTTAATATTTTATTGACTCTTTATATTTTATACGATCTAGCCAAATGTGGATGGCCAAATCATGAAACGTTGACGATTTAACGATCTGATCAAACTATGTTGGCCATTTCATGAAATACGACCATTTCGTGAAATGATTGATCATATCATGAAATGAGCAAATCTACGATATGGCCACGACATATATACATAAAAAAATATACGTAAAGCTTTTTATAAAGCGCGTCAAAAACAACTCACACACACTTCACTGTGCAAGTGTGCATTTCATAAAGTGAATATCGAGTGCACTATTTACACATGCGTGCTCGTAATTCACCTCGCTAATCGCACGAATATGTAAATGCAATAACTTATGATGGTACCTGTACCATAGAATTCTTAATTGTAATAACGTATTGTACGTACTTGGAAGGTCACTACAGTTCAACCTACCGAGAGATGAAGCTGACGGTCACAATACTACGTATGTTATTATGATTACGTCCTAATGATACGCTTTTCTAAGTACTCTACAAATTTTCAGCTCGTAACAAATAATTGACCAATTTGCGATGGGGGCTACAATTTACAATTTGACAGATTATAAGATGAGACAAAACGTTTTACTTTTTGTAGAGACAAATTAAATTTATGGAAATTTTTAGTATTAGGACTACATGGTACATTATGACTTATGACGTTTAAATTGCGTGCGGTTAATAGTTTCTACCAAGGTTTCTACATAAATAATAATTATTGAACAAATATAATATATACTACCTAGCGTACAACAACTCAAATCCTACTAATATTAAATGTTTGTGAGGATGGAAAAATGGATATTTGTTACTTCTTTTATCACACAATACCTTAAAAGTTAATTAAACGCGACTTTAAACAGAGAGCAAAAGCTTAGAATCATAGTCTGGTCTCTTTCTGTGCACCAAATTTACATTTTCCCTGGCATTTCACATGAATTTCTCGCTATAATTAGTTTCAATACCATATATCTTTTATTAAAAGAAAAATAGTTAAAAAACAACGAATGTAATTTATGAGTGATTTAAAGATTTTATTTATTCACTCATATAGGGACGTTTTATGAAAATCTTCGATAGTAGAGCCACTTCAGTAGAAGAGCAAGTCGCATTTAAGCTACGGCACCTTTAAACATGCCTATTTTAATACTGCTTAGCTTCATCTGTAATTTTTGTTTACTTGTATGTTTATATGTAACCGACTCTTTTTGATGAGATTTTGATACGCTTTAAACTTACAGATTTGACTCAAACTTTGTACACTTATCAACGACCGGTAAATTGTACATTAAGGTTTTACTAATTTATTTTATCTCCTATCCATATTATTATTAAATTGGGGAAATGAGGGGGTAGGTATAGTAATAAAATATACAGATTTATTATAATAGCATTTATATTTATTTCAAAAACTTATGTGTTAATTTTACATTACCAGACATACACCAAAGCACCATGTTACAATAAAATGGTTGTATATAATATTATATCTACTTAATGTTAAGGGAAAATTAAAACTTAAAACAATAATTTGTACATGTGTTTTTCATTACCCTTATGATAAGTTAAAAACTAGCTCTAAATAAAATTAGGAAAGGGTATTTTATACCTCTAATTTCAATTTCACATTTTAAACATAATATATTTTTTTTTCATTTTAAAAATAATTTCAATTTTACATTTTAAATGTTCGGTTACACAAAATTGGCTCTTAATTATTTTGGATTATATTTTTATTGACGTGGAATAAATTTAAGATGAATGCCCGTAGCTGTTTGTGTGGTGATGGGGCGTGCGTCGAATACCAGGGTTTTGGGCGTATGGTCGGCTAACTCCACCCTGCACTTCTTCAGAACGGTGAGAAGACCAGCCGTCATTTGCATCTTGGCGAACCTCATTCCTGAAAAAATATTCTATTAGTTTTTCAACCAATAATCAATACAAGTATCTTAGTTATATGTAACAGAGGATATAATATTTTGAAATTAAAAACTTGAACGGATTTAAAAAACGACTTATTCATTATTTTATTGACCCGATGTTTCACACAATTTCCGTCACGTTAGTCTTTAATTTTAAAATGTATAATACTCGCGTATAATCAAATACAAAGAAATACCTACTAGAGTGATATATAATTAAAATAATACCGATAAAACTTAAACTATTGCCTAGTTAAAAAAATCTAAATTAGCCTAGTTCAAATTGAGACAACATTTGTTAAAGATATAACATATTTTATTGCATCGATTTTTTAGAAGTTTAGATGTTAGTCATTTTTATGTGAAATTTAAAATAAGTTTTTTGAAATTTGCTATAAAATGACAAAAACAGGAATGTGTTTTTTAACTATGTATTCATTGCAATTTACTTATCAATCAATATTCGCCATGATTAATACGGATTAGTATAGGATAGTTATTGCTATATTAAGTGCTACTTATATATTTGATTTTATCTTCTCACGAAATAGTACAGTGTCACTTACCCAAACATATTCTTGGTCCTTCTCCAAATGGCATATAGGTGAATGGTTTAATATTATCCTTCTCTGGGTCCAAAAACCTCTCCGGGCGGAATGTGTCCGGTTCGGGGAAGTTGTTGGGATCTCTGTGCAGGTGGTACACTGGGATGTGGACGCGCATATCTTTGTTCAACACGAGTCCTGAGGGAAGCGTGTAGTCTTCTACCACTTCTCTGGTTAACATCCCGAGCACAGGGTAGAGGCGCAGCGTTTCGTTTATACACGCCTGAAGAAATGGCGTTTCATGAATACATTCGTAGAATAACTTGTTATTTTTCTTATAGTACTCGTCTACTTCAGCAATAGCACGCTCTTGAACTTCTGGATACTTCGCTAATTCGTAAAGCAGATAACTCAAGGTGCCCGAAGAGGTTTCATATCCCGCAGCGAAGAACACCGTGGCTTGAGCACACAGGAGAGCGTTATCAACTTCCACAGTAGTTTTCTTGTCACCGCCCTTTATATTGGCAATACTGTCCCCGGTTATATATTTGTTTTGCTTCAAGCTGAGCATGAGATCCACAAAGTCGTGTCTACCCGAGTCCTTGTAGTCGCGCTGCTCGAACACGTCCACTAGTAGCTTTGAGAAGAAGTCACTGATTTCAGCGGGAAACGCGGTCAGACCTAACTTGTAGAACACCGACGGCCACAGAGCGCGGCCAATATTTCTCCATGCTCTGCTGCTGGACATCTCGAAAATCTTTTGGCCAATACTAAGGAAGGGGTTCCTGGAATCTGTCAAGCATTTTGTGTTCAGCCCAAAAGCGCAAGATCCAATGCAGTCTATCGTGTACCTGGACATCATTAACCTGGCTTCAGTGCTCGGTACTGATGTAGCCTGGTCCAATAATTTTTCGAGAGTTGTGGAACATTCTTCTATCAGATAGAACATTTTCTTCATTTTAGCTGACGAAAAGAGCGGCGTGAAATTTTGTCTGAGTATTTTCCATCTATCTCCGCCAATGAAAAATATGTTCCGCGTAATAACTTCGTTGTCGGTGAATTCTCCGACTTCCCTGCTATTGAAGTAGTAGAAGTCCTTCAACATAATAAGTTTGATGTAATCGGGATCCTTGACGACGAGGGCGGGTTCCGTTCCATAGTAAGTCCCGACGTACGGTTCTTTCGGGAATTTTTTACAAATATCACTCATTACTTGCGGCAAATATGTTTTCAAAAGGAGATAATCTTTGTAATTCCCAAAAAATGTGGTCGGCTCGAGATAGGGCACATTGCGCTTTTTCCAATAATTGTATTTTTTTGTGAATAAATAGTAACATAAAGTTATTATTATAGTGACGAAGGACGCGACTATAAGATAGGCCATTTTGAAGGCAGCTACCGACTGAATGCGAGGCGGCCATGCCATCTACTTATATAGGACAACTTGGAGCCTAATTGAACGTTCGGAACACACAATTTGATTAAAACGTTATTCATTTTTCTCAAGTCATTACAGATAACATTCACTTACAAAAACATTTCAAAATGTATATGCGATTGTTTACAATATTTCATGACATTTTTAAAATATAGCGTTAGGTTAGAGGTAATCAGTTGAATCGATATCAATAGGTCATAGATGCGAATTTTTAATCAAACGGAAAAATGTACATAGGTAATGAATTTTTTTATTCTAGGCAAACACGAAATAGTACCGATATACTACGCACATAACTGGCCATCAATCTGTGAGTTGGAACCTACGTGGTATCTACTATGTGAAGCTCTCTGTTGTAGTATGAACTTTATCTGAATTATTCCATAATTTTTGCGCACTTTGCAAATCTTTTTTGAAGAGCTTGTTATAAAAAATAGACTCGAAATATTAAAAAATATGTATGTAATAGGAAAAACAGTTTTAATTTTAAAAGAACAATATGTGAGGCATCACGAAGTGTGTATACCTATTTGATTGAGCGGGTCCTCGAGCTAGTAGATACTAGACCGCCTGAGGGTTAGCGATCACAACCAGCTATGAATATTTGTAGGCTCTACGACAAATATGTATAAAATTTGTAGTCGTAGAGCCTCTACAAAAGCGTTGTGAGTTACATATGCCTCTACAAAACCTTTATCAGTTTTTTATGGGTTAGAAATAAGAAAAGGATTGTCGACGGGAATAAATATACTGGAAATTACTATTAATTTTTTCCAGTAATAAAAATCCAAAAATATATTTTATTATCATTCATTTATTTATATGTAATTCACTGTACGCAGACTACACTGAGATTTAGTTTTCTTATAGGTACCTATATTTATTAACGGCTTAGGTACAATACGACCAACGTAACTTGGCGGGCCTGAACATAGCCTCTACGAACTTTTGCGCATGTACACTCGTAAAAAAAAGTGTTATAGGCATTTATTTCTTTTAAACTGAAATTCGAATAAAAATTTCCTTATACAGAGACCAAGTACAAATAAAATAAATATCAAAACGCTATGAGACATAAAGCAATAAAAATAACCTAATGAATTCAGGATTCACTCAGCAACTCTTAAAAAAACTTTGTCAACATTTTTTACGCCTTCTTCTTTTTCTTTTTTAAAATACTGCGTTAAATCGTAATTTTCATTTTCGTAATTTTCTCGCCTGGCGATTTAAAACCATATTATGCTTTGGTGGCATCTTTGTTCCCGAATAATACAAAATTCCAAGTAGAATATTCCAAATTATCACTAAAACAAACTTAAACACGAACAAATTTAAACTTAACACTCAACAATATAATAATAACAAATAATAACGATCAACTCAACGAAAACTTTTGTAACCGCCTGTACTCAAGACAGAGATAGCGACACGAACACGACACCAATGTTAACGTGTGACTGAGATACATAATTGCGTACCGAGAATTGCCGAATATGCACGAAGTTATACGACGTAAACAAAAAGGGATGTCCACTATGCGTGTCTGAGGATATTGATTAATCGATTTTTTTTTCAAATCGATTGAAATTGAATTGTGAAATATATTTATATTTAATTTTATAATAGGTTTCAAATATTCTCAATCAGTCCTTATTGTAGTGGTCGTTTATAAATAAATGATATTTAACTAAATCATGTCTTACAACCATGAAAATAAAATGTTATTAGTTTTTTTTGCTATTAAACTCGAAATCTCTTTTACTAACGACAAAATTCAATAAGTTTGTAAAGCTATTTCGTTCAGTATCTCATATAAACAAAAATCAATAAATTTCAAATCGATAAAAATCGATTGCGATATTCGTTCGAATAAAGGGATGATTGTGTTTACATAGAGTCAATCCCTAGCCTAGATCTCCGCCCCGCGCACGCCGCCTCATGCCACCATTTCGTTCCTAAAAAACGTTCGTGCGCAGCCTTCTGCGCGAAGTTCAGGCCCGCCAAGTTACGTTGGCCGTAGTGTACTTAGCTAATATTTCTTCCAGACAACCGGGAATCGATCGATCGATTGACAAAATTATATAATAGAAGGGCAAATCATATTATATAATTTTGTCTACTATATAAAAATAAATCGGGTTTTCCTTCCTGACACTATAACATATTGTAATACTGTGCTATAACTCCAGAACGCACGAACCGATTTCCACGGTTTTGCATTCGTTGGAAAGGTCTCGGGTTCCGTGAGGTTTATATCAAAGAAAAGATGTCTCTGGTGGCGAAACGGAGTTCAGTGACTCAGTGTTTGAAGTCCTCAGAAACTCCTCCGAATGGGCACAATATGCAGAACTAGCTAACCGCCCGCGGCTTCGCCCGCTTTGTCTAATACCTAATAAATTATATATAGAATTTATTAGATATAGAGAAGTAGATATCTACTAAAACCGTGAATCAATAAAATCTTGAATCACTCTATCTATTAAAAAAAACCGCATCAAAATCCGTTGGGTAGTTTCAAAGATTTAAGCATACAAAAGGAAAAAGCGACTTTGTTTTATACTATGTAGTGAAGCTTCAGTAAAGCGAACATCAAAAGTAACTTAATATACTATGTTTATATATGAGACTAGCGGTCCGCCCCGGCTTCGCCCGTGGTAGGTACATATGAAAAATAGATGTTGGCCGATTCTCAGACTTACCCGATATGCACAGAAAATTTCATGAGAATCGGTCCACCCGTTTCGGAGGAGTATGCAGACTAACATTGTGACACGAGAATTTTATATATAAGAAGATATTCTTTTATAATAATATAATTTATACATTAGGAATTTAAATATTACACAAAGGTATATATATCTACAAATTTCTGTACACACAACAACACCTAGAAAAAGAGGTAGGAAAATACACCAATGAAAATAAAATACATACACTTAGTAAAGGAGAAAAAATAAAATGATTTATTCATGTTTATTAATGTGTTAATTGTTTAATGTTTATGCATGACGATTTATCTCAATTTTATATCGGGCAGGAGGTATAGCATCGTATAGGTAAGTGAATAGGGAACCTTAGTAGAAGTTTTAAATAAATAAAGTTAAAAATTATGTACCATTTCTTTCATTAAAAACGTCATCTATAAAATATTGACAGACGTTATAATTATGGGTGGAAACATGAACTTTTATTTCAGGCGTTCGTTACCAAGATTAATTAAGAAGATTACGGGAGTCTCTTAATAAAAAAAAGACGTGTGGCACTCGGGGACTGCCGCGGTAAAGCTATTGCATAGCATGCCTTCAAGCCACACCTCCGAGCCCGTCGGAGTGGGGAGCGTGAGGTTTTTTCGTTACGAAATTTCTCGATTCGGTCCCCGCGCTCAAGGCCCGCGATAGAAGCTATGCAATAGCTTAACAATAACAAAAATATTTCTTTTCAACTAGGTTTTTGTTTAGTGCTTTTGAGTCGATTAGATACAGATAAATAATTAACAAAGCAAGTAGAAAGCATTTTCTTCAGAAAAAGCAATCGTTCATAGCCAAGTTTCTACCTACATAGCACGGCTCAAATCATGTGTTTCATGATCGAATTTCTCGTTCAGGTTCATCGTGAAAAATCACCCAACATCGTGAGTGATTGGAAATGCAGAGACGACAGTTTAAATATTAAGATAGAGACGATTTTTATATTTCAGGTTTTAAATATTGCACTACTTAAAAGTTTGAGCAAGCTTAAAAGTTTTTATGGATTGTGTGATGTTTTAAAGTATGTAATTGTTATCCCTTCTATGGCTTGTAGGCCCTTCGAGAACTTAACTGTTTGCCCATGACTGCACTATAGAGATACAGCCCTGAGCAGTCTGCGGCCGATGTAGGACTATTATTATTATTAGCAAAGACATTGTTAAAATATCTGTTGCGATGTTATCAACATCCCCTAAGTGAATTTACAGAACTAACTCTTTCACAAAATAAATTAATTCGAAAAACCAAAACTATATCATATCACTACATAGTATAAAACAAAGTCGCTTTCCCTGTCCCTATGTCCCTATGTCCCTATGTCCCTTTGTACGCTTAAATCTTTGAAACTACGCAACGGATTTTGATGCGGTTTTTTTTAATAGATAGAGTGATTCAAGAGGAAGGTTTATATGTATAATAAGATCCATTAAGTAGTGGAGAAGTACTGTTATTTTTGAGGTTTCTAATGTGATGTCGTAAAAAATTACATTTATTCCGCTTACATTGCAAACGCAGGCTGAACCCTACGAGTTTTATCAAAATAATGTACTAAGTATTATACACATTGAAAAGGTCTACAGAAAAGTCCGCGATGGTATATGTCTATCTCTTATGGATAACCCACAATAACTTTTTTTTGTCATTTACTTTTTACGACAAAAAATGGCTAATTTTCGAAGCGATTTTAACCAATACAGCATTAATCCTTAACCAATTAAATACCATGGATACATTGTTCATTTAATATAGATCTATATGGCCCTTTACACCGTATGATTTAAGTGAATATTTTCGAAGATATTACAGATTTAAAAATTGCAGGACGTAGCGTTTGCGGCCGCCCGGCTATGTATTTTATACCCGTGCGATGCCGGAGGCCGGAGCGGGCCGCTATATTTTTATACCTATACAACGTTCACAATTTTTCTGTAGTGTATTTAGTATCAGCATTGCACCCGTGCGAAGCCGGGGCGGGTCGCTAGTATCATATAAAGCTGAAGAGTTTGTATGTTTGTTTGAACGCGCTAATCTCAGGAACTACTGGTCCGATTTGAAAAATTCTTTTGGTGTATTTAATAGGTTTAAAAAATATGAAAAACTCAAGATTCACTTGTGATGGAACAGTGACAGTAACCGTAATTTTTTTTCTTTTTTTGGTATAACTTGTATACGTAGTAACTATATTATTATTAGTCTGTGGTATTACTGTATAGACATTTTATTGTTATTACCTTTATAATAGGCCCTCTTCACAAGTGAGGAGAGGTAATCACGATAGTGTAGAGAGCCTAAATGTGTATGTTTGGCCGTCATTGTAGATGTTTTCATAATCGCCGACCGCCGTAATGGCGGCAAACAATGACCATCGTTTGTTGGGCCAACGCTGCCGATTGTCACAGAATAATATTATGTTTTATGTTAATACTAGCGGTCCGCCCCGGCTTCGCCCGTGGTATATGTTTACGTTTTCTCTACATAAGAACCATCCTCGTACTTCAAGGAATATAATAAAAAAAGAATTTTCGAAATCGGTTCAGCCGTTCTCGAGTTATGCGCTTACCAACACATTTTGCGATTCATTTTTATATACAGGGTGTCCCAAAAAGTAGTGATGAACGGAAGCTGGGAGGTAGAGGACCTAGAGGGCTATCCGAATCACCCCCATGTATGTTATGCGATTTTTCGTATTTTCGGAGTTATGACGTTTTTTTCAATTTTTCATTTATCGCTGAGTAGGATGAGATTTTTATTTATGGTGACGTAAATTATTGCGCTAGATGATTGATTTTTTTTGTGTGCTAAGCTGAAAGATAGGCCAATTCAGTATGGTAACATTTACTATCGTTAGATCTTCGAATGGAATAAAAAAAGAATTAAATGCCAAGAAAGATAAAATTACTCAGTATGTTCACCACTTCAAGGGCCCGTAAAAAAATAAAATCACATAAAAAAAGTTTTCCGTTTGTCTTTTAAAAACTTGCTCTATCTATCAGGTAGCTACCCTAAAAATTTCATTTTATTATTCAGAAGGCTTCAATCGAAAAATTGAAATCTAAATGTGGTAAGTGCAAAAATTTTATTAACATGATGATCATTAAAACCAATAAATAGGTGTTTAATTACCAGAAATTTTTAAAATAACCCCGCTGTTGCTGATTGTAAGTGCGACATCACCATAGAAAGTTGTCTTTTAAATGTCTGAATGCCCTTTTATCATTTTTAATGGTTTCTTCTGCTACTATGAATTTCCGGGTTATTTCGTCCAAATTGTGGCATTATCTCAAGTAGCGAGGTCTTTTTAGTATCCCCATTGAAACAAATCAATAGGGTTTAGGTCGAGAGACCGTTCTGCCCACCAGAGACTAAAGAGCAGTAACAGCCCTTTTGTGATTTTTCGTTTTATTAGTGATTCTGAAAGCGGGTTTCTTAAGCTTTCTATTGAATTAACTTACTTATTTCTAAGACTATAAGAATGGTTTTTATTTAACAGTTTTCACTTACTGCAAACGAAAAAAATTAACAATTTGGCGTGATTTCCCAACTAAAATACAGTATAAATTATACTGCAGATTAAATTTTAAGGTTTCATAACTAAAATGCAGTAAGCAATATAATTTTACAGTTCTTTAGATAGTTTTATATTTCTGGAAAAAAATTATAAAAAAAATTAATACGCAGTAAAATTTACCGCCATACAAGCTATTTTTACTGCAAATTAAGAAAATACAATTTATTGTCACGAACTCCCAACTAAAATGCAGTAAAATCAAAGCTTGTCGCATTTTAGTTGTGAATACTTAACATTCTTTTATCATTATAAACTGACTAACACGCAGTAAAATACAGCATTACTGCAGATTAGTTTGGATAGCATAATGACACAGATATGATTATTCCTAGCTAAAGTGCAGTTAATGTTTTAAATACTGCAACTGTGAACTAGCTATTTTTCTTACTGCACTAGTAAATTGAACACTTTTTTCTTAAAAAACTAACTAAAATGCAGTATTTTTTTGACCTTACTGCATGTTAGTTGGGTTTCTTGACAAAATAACTGATCCAAACGCAGTAATAGGGCTTTTTGCTGCATTTTACTAAGTTTAAAATGGTATTTTTTACAAAAAAGGCTATGCAGTAATAGGCACCAAAAAGAATAAATGGCCATAATAAATTCAGTTATTAAGATATATTTTTTTTTATTGCTTTAACGTGTGAACCTATGCCTTTACAACCTTTCTGCATTCAAATTTTTTTGCTTATCATTCTGTTGATTTTTTAAAATCAATTCTTAACTTTAAATTACACACACACACACACACACAAACACACAAACACATATACACACACACACACACACAAACACATACACACACACACACACACGCACAGTCACACACACACAAATACACACACACATTCAAGGCCTAAACACTAAAACACACACATGCATGCCGAAAAAAACAATTTCTACTTTTATTTTTTGTTTGTTATACATTTTTCTTTTTTAATTTTCTTATTGGCATTTCTTGAATATTCTTTGGAAGAGGGCGCTGACTCCTGACATACAGGTTTTTACCTAGTTTGGGAGTCAGAGACTTCAGCATTTAAAAATGTTGTATTCTATTGTCAATAAAGAATTTTTATTTTATTTATTTTTAAATGCGTTTTACTCGAAATCGTGATTTTGCTGTTACTGCACTTTAGTGTATGGTGGGCAGCGTTAGGCTAGGCTTTAAGGCAGGCGTCACCGGCGCATGCGCAGGCTGCAACGACCAATCCATCTTTCAGGGTATCTTTGCCCTTTAGCCTGGCCTCCACGGTCCCCGGACATAAACCCTATTGATTTTTTTTCCGTGGGGATAACTACAAAAACGAGAGACTGCCACAATTTGGACGAAATAACCCGGAAATTCATAGTAGCAAAAGAAACCATTAAAAATGATAAAAGGGCATTCAGTCATTTAAAAGATAACTTTTTACGGTGATGTCGCACTTGCACTGAGCAACAGCGGGGTCATTTTAAAAATTTCTGGTAATTAAACACCATGTTATTGGTTTTAATTTGTTTTTATTAATCATCATATTAATTCAATTTTTGCACTTACCACATTTAGATTTCAATTTTTCGATTGAAGCCTTCTGAATAATAAAATGAAATTTTCATGGTAGCTACATGATAGATAGAGGAAGTTTTTAAAAGCTAAACGGAAAACCTTTTTTATGTGATTTTATTTTTTTACGGGCCCTTGAAGTGGTGAACATACTGGGTAATTTTATCTTTCTTGGCATTTAATTCTTTTTTTTATTCCATTCAAAGATCTAACGATAGCAAATGTTACCATACTGAATTGGCTTTCAGCTTAGCAAGCAAAATAAAATCAAGCATCTAGCGCATTAATTGACGTCACCATGAGTGAAAATATCATCGTACTCGGCGATAGGTGAAAAATTGAAAAAAACGTCATAACTCCGAAAATACAAAAAATCGCATAACATACATGGGGGTGATTCGGATAGCCCTCTAGGTCCTCTACCTCCCAGCTTCCGTTCATCACTACTTTTTGGGACACCCTGTATAAGAAGATGTCACTGTGTAGAGTGCATAATATATAAAAATACAGTAAGAAAAAAAAATATGTGTGTGTCCTAGTGTACACATGTAAGAAGTGAAACTTCTTTATGACCTTATTTTTCAAAAAATAATTTACTATAATATGCAACTTTACAGCAATACGTCGAATCACGCGTGGTAGGGATTAGAAAAAGATGGCGCGTAACGAAAAAATGTCACGCGTAACGAAAAAATGTTACACTAAATTTTTTTCTAACCCCGATAAAGCAGTTTCACTTCAAAAATAGTTATGTAACTTATCGATGTAAAATTATCCCCACATCAGTATAAGTTACAGAGAACGGTACCTAAAAATTGATTTCGTTGTGTTAAATTGAATGAACAATTAAATTTATTTATTTATCTAAACGTGTTTTAGAAGTATTGAAACATCATAATTACTTTAATTTCTTTGAATATATTTATAATTAATATAATATACCTATGACTGACCGGTTGGCTTGGTTGGTGGCCCTGCCTTCCAAGCCAGAGGTCGTGGGTTCGATTCCCACCCGGGGCTTTGTGTGATGAACATAAATGTTTGCTCTGTGTCTGGGAGTTAATTATCTATATAAGTATTTATTTAAAATTATATATGTATGTTTATCAGCCATCTAGTTTCCATAACACAAGCGAAAGCTTAGTATGGGATCATCGTACCGTGTGTGTAATTTGTCCTGAAATTTATATTATTATATACATATATTATTTACCAAAGGCATACATGACCTTCGATTGTACTCTATCTCGCAAGATTAAAAAAAAGTGATTTATTACATACTGCTTTAATTTTAGGGTATTTTATAGCGATCTTATATTTATCAAAACAGTCCTTGGGAAAGGGCGAGGTACGATATTTACTTTGAATACTGTATTGTTGCCCTTATCTTATTTACAGATTATATTTTATCTGGCATTTTACATAGTTAATTTGATACTTAATTCGATGACTTAATTATAACAAAAAGCCCTACTTATCTACTACATATTTTTAATTATATTTATCACAAAATAATAATGTATTATGTACCTATAAAAACTCATAATAAAATTTTAATAACCTTCAATTTCTTTGAATGTATTTATAATTAATATCTGCATTTTTGAAGTGTGAAACTTTATCGGGGTTGGAAAAAAATTTAGTGTATTTTTTCGTTACGCGTGACATTTTTCCGTTACGCACCATCTTTTTCTTATCCCTACCACGCGTGATTCGACGTATTTCTGTAAAGTTGCATATAGTAAATTATTTTTTGAAAAATAAGGTCAAAAAGAAGTTTCACTTCTTACGTGTGTACACTAGTACACGCACACATTTTTATATTTATCCACAATACGTTACACAATTTATTGAAAGTGAGTGAACTTGTGTTTGCATTGGTATATTACTTATAAGTTATAATTATTAACTACTAGCTTTCCGCCCGCGGCTTCGCCCGCGTTTTCAGAGAAAAACCCGTTCCCGTAGGATTTCCGGGATAAAACCTATCCTATGTCCTTTCTCGGGTATCAAAATATATCTATACCAAATTTCATGCAAATTGGTTCAGTAGTTCAGGCGTGATTGAGTAACAGACAGACAGACAGAGTTACTTTCGCATTTATAATATTAGTATGGATTTAATTATAATATAAAATACATCTATTACCTAAGAGCATTTGCATTGTTGGTAAGGTGAATGGAATAGCATTAAAATAAACAGATTTGATTATAATATCAATCACATTTATTAAAACAATCACTAGCCATGTTTCAATTTTACATTATCTACTTTATCCCTCAGAAATTAGGAAAAATCTTGTTTTTCGCAGTTACAATATTTACAATATAAAGTCTGACCGAACGAAGTCTTACAATTCAACGCTTCGTGGCTATTTCCTGATAATACTAAACGACTTTCTACAAATACAAAAACTTACAACGATTTATACAAATGTTTATTATCCTTAAGGCTACGTTATAAAACTTGCCATACGTAAATAAAAAATTTCCATGCATAAATGGAAAGGATTTTTATGCTACTTAGGT
This sequence comes from Colias philodice, assembly GCF_061535455.1. NCBI lineage: Eukaryota > Metazoa > Arthropoda > Insecta > Lepidoptera > Pieridae > Colias > Colias philodice. The sequence goes on along the minus strand of NC_143106.1, from coordinate 10,149,004 downwards.
TTTGAGACCAATATTATTAAACTAAGTCCGGTTGCAAGGAATTGAAGCCTAATTATCGTTACTTTGGATTATTTTAAAGCATTTTTTCACTATGTCGTAAGTTACTTAGAGTGATCGTGGGATGAATTTAAGATTTATGCCTGAACCTGTCTGCGTGGTGGGGGCACGAGCGTCGAATTCTAGTGTCTTTGGCATATCATCTGCCAACTCCACCCTGCACTTCTTAAAAACGGTGAGAAGACCAGCCGTCATTTGCATCTTGGCGAACCTCATACCTGAAAAAAGAACATTTTATTAGATCTAGGTACAACAAATAAGCAAACTAAAGCGATAAATATACCAAAAGGATATATTAAGTATACTTTAATGAAATGAGTATTCTCTATCTATTATATTATTATTATTTATTTTATTCTTTTATACACGTTTAAGTGTTTACTGTTTATCTTTTAATGGAAGCTCAAACATAGTGTAATTTTCTATCTATTCTTAATAACAATTATTTTGAAATTTACAATATAAATAACTAAAAAAAACGGGTTGCACTCCGGGAGTGCCGGCAGAAGTGAAAACTTGATTATTAACGTTGAGCATGTTTGATATCCATCCGTCTTACGCTTTTTCGATCAGGTCACGTGTCCTGATGCGAGTTTAAGATTTTATACCCAACGCCGCTAAAGAAGTTTTCACTTCAAAAAAAATAAACTTGCAACTATAAAGTAAACAAAATATCTATGAGAATCATTCCTTTTCAAATATGTATCTTTGATTCTTTATAATACTTAAAAATAGTACAATAGCACTTACCCAAGCATATTCTAGGTCCCTCTCCAAATGGCATATAAGTGAACGGCTTAATGGTGTCTGGCTCCAAGAACCTCTCCGGGCGGAATGTATCGGGCTCTGGGAAGTTATTGGGATCTCTGTGCAGGTGGTACACTGGGATGTGGACGCGCAGATCCTTGTTCAACACGAGTCCTGAGGGAAGCGTGTAGTCTTCTACTACCTCCCTGGTTAGCACACCAAGTACGGGGTATAGGCGCAAAGTTTCATTCATAATAGCCTGAAGATACGGTGTTTCATTAACACTCTCGTACGATAACTTGTCATTTTTCTTAAAGTATTCGTCAACTTCAGCAATGGCACGCTCCTGAATTGCTGGGTTCTTTGCTAATTCGTAAAGTGCGAAACTCATGGTGGCTGAAGAGGTTTCGTATCCAGCTGCGAAGAACACCGTCGCCTGGGCAGACAGGAGAGCGTTATCAACTTTCATGGTAGTTTTCTTGTCAACGCCCTTTATGTTCTCAATACTGTCCCCGGTTATATATTTGTTTTGCTTTAAGCTGAGCATCAGATCCACGAAGTCGTGTCTGCCCGAGTCCTTGTACTTGCGCTGCTCGAACACGTTCACTAGCAGCTTTGAGAAGAAAACCCCGATTTCAGAGGGAAAAGCGGTAAAACCTAGCTTGTAGAACACTGACGGCCACAGGGCACGGCCAATGGTTCTCAAAGCTCTGATGTTGTTCATCTCGAAAATCTTTTTGCCAATATGAAGAAAGGGGTTGTTGGGATCGTTGGCTGCCAAGCATTCTGTGTTCAGCCCAAAAACGCAAGATCCAATGCAGTCTATGGTGAACCTGGACATGAGATATCTTGCTTCGGTGCTAGGTACAGTTGGTGCGTCGTCCAATATTTTTTCGAGTACTGTTGCACATTCTTCTATTAGATAGAACATTTTCTTCATTTTAGACGAAGAGAACAGCGGCGTGAAGTTTTGTCTGAGGATCTTCCATCTGTCCCCACTTATGGAAAATATATTCTGTGTAATAATTTCATTGTCGGTGAAGTCTCTGATCTCTCTGCTGTTGAAGTAATAGAAGTCCTTCATCATAATAAGCTTCAGGTATTCAGGGTCCTTGACGATGAGGGCGGGTTCCGTGCCGAAATAAGCACCAACGTACGGCTCATTTGGGAATTTTTTACAAATATCACCGATTACTTTTGGCAAATATGTTTTCAAAAGGAGGTAGTCTTTGTAATTCCCGAAAAACGTGGTAGGCTCGAGATGAGGCACATTCCGTTTTTTCCAATAATCGTACTTCCTTGTAAATAAATAATAACATAATGATAATGTAATCACTAAAAACGCGATTATGAGATATACCATTTTGAAGGCAATTCACGACTGAATGCGAAGCGGTCATATCGTCTACTTATATAGAAGAATATGTACCTAATTGAGCGTTGGGAACTAAGTTTGATTGACGTTGGTGAAGTTTTCTCAAGTCATTATAGATAACATTCACTTACAAAACACTCCGAAGTGTATATCTATATGTATATGAGATTGTTTACAATATGCCAATAATTAATAAACAGTTATTACATGGTTATTACTGACTAGTTCGTCAGGTTCAAGGTTGTATCTAATATCAATAGGTCATAGATGCGAATTTTTAATCAAACAGGAAAATTGATATAATTTTTATTTACAATTGTTATCTGGTATCAGGAAACCCTAAGAGAGAACACGAAAATAAGCCAATGTAAACAATGATAATCATATACAACATATTATATACAACGATAAAACAAAATAGGTATCTTTGAGGTGATTGTTATAAGACACACGAAATATTCCAAAGTATAGATATATACATATTATATATTATTATATATATAAACTAGCGACCCGCCCCGGCTTCGCACGGGTGCAATTATGATATACTAAATACACTACAGAAAACCTGTGAACGTTGTAGCCGGGCGGCCGGTAGGTACCGCCGCAAACGCTACGTCCCGCAATTTTTAAATCTGTAATATCTTCCAAAATATTCACTTAAATCATACGGTGTAAAGGGCCATATAGATCTATATTAAATGAACAATGTATTCAAGGTATTTTATTAGTTAAGGATTAATGATGTATTGGATAAAATCGCATCGAAAATTAGCCATTATTTGTCGTAAAAAGTAAATGACAAAAAAAAGTTATTGTGGGTTATCTATAAGAGATAGACATATACCATCGCGGACTTTTCTATAGACCTTTTCAATGTGTATAATACTTAGTACATTATTTTGATAAAACTCGTAGGATTCAGCCTGCGTTTGCAATGTAAGCGGAAAAAATGTAATTTTTTACGACATCACATTAGAAACCTCAAAAATAACAGTACTTCTCCACTATTTAATGGATGTTATTATACATATAAACCTTCCTCTTGAATCACTCTATCTATTAAAAAAAACCACATCAAAATCCGTTGCGTAGATTCAAAGATTTAAGCGTACAAAGGGACATAGGGACATAAGGACATAGGGACAGGGAAAGCGACTTTGTTTTATACTATGTAGTGATATTTCTGGTCAAATTTCACACACGGCACAATCTGGTCCTATACTAAATAGAGCAAACATCTATGTTCATCACACAAATATTTTCCCTGGGTGGGAATCGAATCCACGACCAATTGCTTGGAAGGCAGGGTCACTACCAACCAAGACAACCGGTCAGCTAAGAAACAGTATATTTATTAAGCTATAAGACGACCAGAAAACACTTTTATTTTACTCATGTTGTAATGTCCTGTGTTAATATTATATGTTGTGATTATTTTAAACATAAATAACATATTTATTCCCCTGGCAACTGACAGCTAACAGACCGAAAACTTCTAATAGGCGAAGAAGATAACTTTAGAAATGGTTCACTCTACTTATATTCTATTGGTTTATTTTGAAAGTAGTATTCTTATAACCAAAATTGTGTCCTCACTTCCTTAAGGATTTTCTTAGTAAAAACGGATTTCTTCGAAGCGATTCGCAGCAACTAAACATAACGTTCTGCCATCTTAAAACATTTTGGCCGAATAAGATGAAGTGTCGTATTTTGATAGCTTATGAACCAAACTTTTAAGTATTGCCAAATTATATAAAGTTAATTTTGGTCTTAATATTTAAATTTAATATTTATTTTGTCCATTACTGGATGCTTGTCCACGACTGGTGCCGTTACCTTAAGGTGATTGCAACGATCTGTTCCCAGCCAATATCCCGCTAGATGGCGCTGAATTCTACATTTCTAGTTTATTTGAGTTTTTGCGTAATTGGAATAGTCATCAAACCTAGGAATAGTCATGGCGGTTACTGAATATTATATTTTATTGAAATATGTTATATCATTGCCTTAAAATCCACCCAATTCGGTAAAATTATGCGTTTTAACATCTGTCATTGCATACAGGGTCGTTTACACACACAGACGTATACAAAAATGATAAAGATTTAACTCTAGATGGCGTGAATGTAAAGCGCGTCACACACGGTGAAGATACTACCTATAATATTTTATCTAATCTAGTAATATTTTATATTACAGTATCTTAAGGTATCCGGTATCAGCGTTCTGACCATCATTTTTCTTGTTTCGCTGTAGAACCGCCATCCTGTTACAAATGACCCACAAAGGAGAATGACCACGGGTGGTATCGGTAAAATTTTAGTTGTGCCACGTATTCGTTATATTGTTAATTCCTATTTGTATTTATAATGATCATATGTATCAATATTAAGTCTTAATTAAACCGGATAAATTGAAATAATAGTAAAAGTAAAAGTTTTTCTTTTGAAACATGTATGAACTTTCGCATTAGTAGGAAGTAGGATTGTTATAAAAATAAAAGTTATATTTGTTGGCGTAAACTATTTTATTGTAATTTTGGGAAATAAATAATGTCAAAATTGATTACCTACAATAAAACGCAGTTTTATTTTATTACCTACATTACACTATTGTTTTTTTTTTATCAAAACATGTATTTGAAGTAGCAAATATGATATTATGCTGATCCAAGCATTTTCACTCAAAACTAATATCACTAATGATTTGTAAAAGTAAATTATTTCAAAATACATTTCATAACCAACAAGTAAGAATAATTATTCATACAACAACAAATCAAAAACACTATTTACTATGGAAAAAAAACCAGGAAGGTGAAAAACATATTTACGATTTCGATGCACTCGACTTTTAGTAAAATAATAGGTAAAAATATTATTATGGTTTTGATCACAGACATATCTGTGGTTTTGATATTAGCTACTAGTATCAGAAAGCTGCGTGTTCAATGCACGTCAGGGTCCCACAACTGTGGAGGAAGGAAGGTAGAATACCTCCATCGAATAAGTGAAGTTTCTCGACATACTCGATTTGCCGGCCGGCCTCAATGAAGATTGTCCGAAAGTTGTATATGTGCTCTATAACGAAAAAATTTCGCTAGCGCGATTCAGAGTGAGGTGTCGTACAATATACCTAATGAAGTTTTTCATCTTTTTATTTTACTGCAAATACAAAATAAAAATTAAACAATGGTAATGTAAATTCTAAACAAACTACTACCAAAATACAATTAGAACAAAAATCATTTGACTTGTTTATTTCACCCAGAGGCCAGAGGCGGCTCGTGACAAAATTGTATAGGTGTTCACTTGAAATAAAACAACGAAAATACAATAGCGTTCGGGATGATTTATTACAAAAAAATGAGCACCACATTTTATAAATGTCTATAACACTAAAAATTACAAAGTACAGGCTATTTCAAAACGAATTCAATGACTAGGTATCAATAATTAGTAAATCACCGAATTTGCATTCGCGAGCGTAGGTATCCATAGTGTTTGTCACTGACGGTCACTGACCTCTATAACTTATAGTTATAGAGGTCAGTGGTGTTTGTTGTGTAAACATGTATGTATTTGAGTAGTTAGTAGCATATTATATTCTGAATTTCTGATCCATGCCTATTCACTCAAAACTAATAACACTAATGATTTGTAACAGTAAATTATTTCAATAGGTAGGTATTTGAACATTTCCCAACAAGACGTAAGAATAATTATTCGTAGGTATACAAGATACAATAACAAATCTAATACACTATTTATTATTTTATTATTTACTAGCGGTCCGCCCCGGCTTCGCCCGTGGTACATGTTTACGTTTTCTCTCCATAAGAAGTAATAGCTAGAGAGCTAGCGCAAAGCTACCTGTATGTATTTGACCAGACCTGGATTTTTGTGTGTTGATTCCCCTATACCTACTATACATGAGATGAGGAGTCACTAAGCCCAGAGTGGTGGACGGGGCGCGCGCTTAGGTAAGACAGGTGGAAATTTTTGGCGAACTTTGAAACCATTTGACCACGTCTGCCATTTTGATATTTGAAAATAGATTATTATTACTATCGGAAAATAACAATGGCAGACCATTATCACGCGGATAACATTCTGGCAGACACTTATGAAAGTGCTGAAAAAAATACAATTTTGAAAGTATTTGACCAGATCTGCCATTCATATATTTTATTTATTAGGGTCTTAAAAACTTATTTTCGAAACGGCAGACATTTTCATTGCGTACAGACTTCAGCAGACAACAAAACTTTACAGACTTCAGCAGTCAACAAGACTTAGCTTCTACATGGTCAGATGTATATATGTATTACGTTCCCTGACCTTACATCAATGATTTACTTTATTAATGTTTTTATGGTCATTTACATTTAATTTTGAAAACTATGGAATAAAATTTATAAATTTGATGATACAAAACTAAATATACATTTGTAAAGAATCTCAAATATAAAGTTGTGTTGCAAATAACAAATCATCATTTAAATATTTAGTTTATTTCTTTATTTAAGAAACAATTAACAATAATTACAAAACAACATAAAAAAACACGCATGCATTTATTGAAATGTTCATTCATCATCACTATCGTATGGCGTTGTGTGACTCGTCTTCATAATCCATTGAATCGGATTCTGTAAAAGTAAAACGTAAATTATATAATAAAAGAAATGAGTCATTATAAACTTACCTAGTAAGGCAATGCCTTTGATGTCGCACGATGCCGCGGCCGCGCCGCCAGTGTAGGTACTTCTGCTGCTACATGAAAATATGCTAGGGTTGCAACAAATGGGAAATAAAACAATTGTGATTATTACTATTATGATGTAATCATTTATTCATATTATGTACATTCAAAACAATTGCTATTATTAAATCTGATGTAATTATTTTTTCATAAATATATAATTATTATTAATTACATAATATATTGCACTGTGAAATATTTACGTATCACTTTATTTTTGATGTTCTTAATTGTCTTTTATAAAATTTAAGTGACGCATTCGCATTGGGATCAACAATCCGATAAGAAAAGAATGGAGACAACATATACATAGCTTTGATTTCAATTCTACAGATACAAAATATACAATCTATCTAAAATGATACAACGGATGTTTCCTGCGTTTTCTCGTCAAAATACCGAAACAACGTAATTATTGTATAGTAGTTGGGCGTGAAAGTAAAAAAACAAATGAAAAGTGTTTTCCATATGATTATTTATTAAATTTACGCGATTAAGAATAATTTCAACGATACAATTTAGTAACCGAGAATTCAGAGGATTAAAGAAAATACCTGCCTGATCATTTTATCAAACTCTAAAAGAATTATGGTTATTTCGCATCACTCGGTTTATTAGTTTGGTAATAATTATTAAAGGTAGTTACAACCCTAGCCATTGAGTCGAACGGTAGGCAACACAATATCGACTTTGTGCGGGTACATATGGTACATTTCTTCTTGCTGTGAAGCGTAATTATTATTATTAAGATTTTTTAGGCTATTTTGAATCAGCTGTTCTAATTTAATTCTAGAAATTTATTAAAACGTGATTTTTTTAAAAGTATATTATGAGTTTATAAATACCTCAACCAATAGTTATTGTGTCCTATCCTCATTTCTTTATATCTTGGTAGTTAACTAAAGTGTTAAATTTACATAACCTCAACAACAACATTTACACTGCCACTGCACTAAAACTAAACTAACTAGCTCTCTAGCTATAAGAACCATCCTCGTACTTCAAGGGATATAATAAAAAAAGAATTATCGAAATCGGTTCAGCCGTTCTCGAGTTATGCGCTTACCAACACATTTTGCGATTCATTTTTATATATAAGACTAGCGGTCCGCCCCGGCTTCGCCCGTGGTACATGTTTACGTTTTCTCTACATAAGAACCATCCTCGTACTTCAAGGAATATAATAAAAAAAGAATTATCGAAATCGGTTCAGCCGTTCTCGAGTTATGCGCTTACCAACACATTTTGCGATTCATTTATATATATATACTAGCGGTCCGCCCCGGCTTCGCCCGTGGTACATAATATTTACGTTTTCTCTACATAAAAACCATCCTCGTACTTCAAGGAATATAATAAAAAAAGAATGATCGAAATCGGTTCAGCCGTTCTCGAGTTATGCGCTTACCAACACATTTTGCGATTCATTTTTATATATAAGATAAGATTATGTGAAAATAACCAGGAAGGTGAAAAACATATTTACGAAAACATAGTAACATAATATGGCTGTCGCTACAATAATTATATTTCAATTTTATCTTTTTATACCTAGTAGAACTGGCCGACGAATAAAAAAAATCGTATTAGAATAAATACAATAAATTACGGAACAAAAAAAGGATTGTAACTGAATTAGGTATGTTTGTTTCTGGGCGCACCGTTTTCGACGACGCGACGCGCGACGTAAGCGTATAGGTATAGGTACCTACTTTGCTAAAACAAACTAATAAAATTGTGTGTCTGTCTGAAAATTCGGAAAAGCATATTTTGCAAGTTTGTAATTACTTTGATAGTTTACCGATTTATAATAATTGTAATTGTAATTGTATAATATATAATTTGCAATGTGGTGAAATTTCATAAAAATCACGGGCCAATTTTTTGTTTTGAATCCCACCGAAAATATAATTGCGTTATTAGAATAATTAATTACTATACCTACCCACGATCAATTATTACAATATAGTCTCAAATGCATACTAGAGAAATATTGCAATTTGATTCAATTAAAATGCATAGCATACAAAAATAAATTCACAACACAAGAAATTCCGCGCGCAAATCATAGCGCGTGTCAATGAAATCAAGAATGTTTTATATCAAGCCGACGCGGACGACGACGCGACGCCGAACAAAAGTACCTACGACGGACGACCACGCTTCGAGTTGCCAAACAACATGAGTAATAAATTGTTTACAAAAAAAACAAGTTTTCCATTTTTCTGTATGAGTAGACAGAACTTCAAAACGCCACCTGCTACGGTTTATATTATGAACGATTGTTATAAAAATAAAAGTTATATTTGTTGGTGTAAACTATTTTATTGATCAATAATTTTGGAATTTAAAATTGTCAACATTGATTACAATAAAACGCAGTTTTATTTTATTACACTATTGTTTTTTTTATCAAAACATGTATTTGAAGTACCTGCTGATCCAAGCATTTTCACTCAAAACTTATATCACTAATGATTTGTAAAAGTAAATTATTTCAATATACATTTCATAACCAACATGTAAGAATAATTATTATTATTCCTACCTACAACAACAAACCTAAAACACTATTTACTATGGGAAAATAACCAGGAAGGTGAAAAACATATTATTATTTACGATTTCGACGCACTCGACTTTTAGTAAAATATAGTAGGGAAACATAATATTATGGTTTTGATTTTTGCTACTAGTATAAGAAAACTGCGTGTTCAAACTACTTGTTTGTCTGTCTGAAAATTCGGAAGTACTTTGGTAGTTTACCGATTTATAATAATATTGTATATATCGTTGTTTAAAAAATATTCAAACACAATAAAATATGATATATGTACTGATTTATCACTGGTTTCAGTGATGAACTGATGAGTCAATTATAGCCACTATACTTTCGTCATACGTGTGTATGATTGATGTGATTTGCAACGTGGTGATATTTCAGAAAAATCACGGGTCAAATTGTCCCACCGAAAATATAACTGCGTTATAAGAATAACTATACCTACGATAAATTATACATAATACAATATAGTCTCAAATGCATACTAGTGAAATATTTTATTTGAATCAATAAAATAAAAAAAATAAATAAAAAATAATAATAATACAAAAATAAATTCACAACACAAGAAAATCCGCGCGCAAATCATAGCGCGTGACAATGAAATCAAGAACTTTCGAGCCGACGCGGACGACGAAGGAGCCTAACAAAAGTACCTACAATCATAGGCGGCTCGTGACAAAATTGTATGGCCGTGTTCACTTGAAATAAAACAACGAAAATAGGTACCTACAATAGCGTTAGCAGTACAAAAAAAATGAGCACCACATTATAAATGTCTATTTATACACTAAAAATTATAGAGTATTTCAAAACGAATTCAATTATTATTTAGCAATAATTAGAAAATCCCCGAATTTGCATTCGTGATCGTATTCATAGTGTTTGTCTACACTAATATTATAAAGAGGAAAACTTTGTTTGTTTGTTTGATTGTAATGAATAGGCTCATAAACTACTGGACATTTTACCAATGTTTGCAAGTTTGTGGTTACTTTGATAGTTTACCGATTTATAATAATTGTATACTTATATCATTGTTTAAAAATATTCAAACACAATATGATATAGGTACTGATTTATCACTGGTTTCAGTGATGAACTGATGAGTCAATGTTAGCCACAATACTAATCACTTTCGTCATACATGTGTATGAACTATGATTGATGTGATTTGCAATGTGGTGAGATTTCATAAAAATCACGGGCCAATTTTTTGTTTTGAATCCCACCGAAAATACATATATTACTAATTGCGTTATTAGAATAATTAATTACTATACCCACGATCAATTATTACAATTTACAATATAGTCTCAAATGCATACTAGAGAAACATTGCAATTTGAATCAATTAAAATGCATAGCATACAAAAATAAATTCACAACACAAGAAATTCCGCGCGCAAATCATAGCGCGTGTCAATGAAATCAAGAATGTAATTTTATATCAAGCCGACGAGCGACGACGCCGAACTAAAGTACCTACAGTACCATTTACCTTCAGTGTACAATACAGTTTACAGACCTACGACGGACGAACAATAATGAGTAATAAATAAAAAAAACATAGTTTCTAAGGTCATTAGTTTTATTTTATTTTATTGTTATTTTCTTTGAACGATTGGAAATGAAATTACTCAATTTTTACACAGAACTTTGATTTATTAGAATTATGCTCATTATGCATAAGATAACGAACGCGAATGCACGACATCTAGCGCGTCAATGTCTAAACATCGCCTTTCGTTTAGACATTGACGCGCTAGATCTGTAATAAGTATATAGTCTATGCGCTAGATGTCGTGCTTTATGTCGTGTTTCGCTTGGCAAAAGTCACGCACACTACTGTAGAAGTGTCAAATTTTTCCGGTATTTTACTGTTGTTTTTCTAAGTAAATATTGTAAATTATTGATTAAAAAGGTCGAACGCGCACACATTTCATTATAGAGAAGTGATAAAATGATTAGTTTTAAAGAAATAGTGTCTGTGTTAAGTGTTTAGAGGTAATCAAAAATGTATGGAGGGACGGTCGGAACATCAACCTTAAGCAGCTGCTATGTTATATCCGTCGATTATTTTATATCATTTTTATATAAATAGGTATACTTGCAAATTACAACGAATCTTACAACTTTAAAAGAATATAACACGGAGCACTACCCTTATTCGAGCACAGGGTAAAAAATATATTTTTTGTTAGGGCGCTTGTGCACTACAAGGAATTTTACTGTCCGGCATTCCGATTTTTTACGGTCCGGTGTGGCATGAAAAAACCGATGAATTGCTTGTGCACCTGTCCGTCTTTACTCGGATCAGTGCGGTACAGTTCAAGGAAGTTTGGCGGTATAATGCTATCATAAATGATTGTTTTTGCATTTTACAAGAAACGAGTAAAAAATATAGAAGGTGAAATATTATATTATTTCGTTATAATAAAAAGTAAAGTTCCGTAAGAGATTTAAAATGCGTGTTTCACTTATTTATTTTAATCGGTGACGAGGAGCTAAAGCTATTCCCACTTGAACTTTAACTTACCAAAACTTACTTAGATAATAATTATAGGTCAATAACGTCGCTTGGTCAATGTATATAAAATAACAATACTGACTTCTCAAATCTCATTGCCAACTAAAAGAAAATATAAAAACAAGAGCTTGCTTTCAATTGGCATATGCAGTAAAAACAGTAAAATCCAAGCAAGTGGGCATTCGAAAACAATTATACCTACAGCGACTCGTAGAGTGTAGACACAAATAACCATCCGGAATAGGGAAAAGTAAAATGTCGGACAGTAAAATTACGTCTAGTGCACAAGCTAGTATATAGATTAATGGCGTGCCATACCGGACCGTAAAAAATCGGAATGCCGGACCGTAAAATTCCTTGTAGTGGACAAACGCCCTTATACTAGGTATGTTGAAATTTAAGTTTACGTTACTACAACCTGTTAAGTTTGCGATCACCATTGTTAGAAAGTTTAAAATATAAAATGTCAGGTAATAAACACACTAATAACTGCTTCCCCTTCACCAAGTTGAACCAGAAAAATATATATAGCCTTTGTTGCCAATATACCTAGCTTTCTATCAGAAAGAATTTTCATAATCGGATCAGTGCTTTCCAAGATCCCATATATATAAACGTTAACAAAAGTTCGAAACTCTACCTCTTTTTAACATTAGTATAGAAATCCCAAATACACGTAATAATATACCGATCCTTTAATAAGAATAATTAGTATACATCCATACTAATATTATAAATGCGAAAGTAACTCTATCTGTCTGTCTGTTACTCAATCACGCCTTAACTACTGAACCAATTTGCATGAAATTTGGTATAGAGATATTTTGATACCCGAGAAAGGACACTACTTTTTACTACTACTTTTTATCCCGGGAAATAGGATAGGTTTTATCCCGGAAATCCCACGGGAACGGGAACTATGCGGGTTTTTCTTTGACTGCGCGGGCGAAGCTGCGGGTGGAAAGCTAGTAATATATAAACCTGTGTATATTAACCTGTAAATATAAACGTAAAAGATTATAAAACTGCTGTGTCATGATGATGTTGTGAATTGAATTTTAAAAACATCGAGATTATAATAAGTTACATAACTATTTGAATGTTTTGATATTTCGCATATGTAAAAAACAGCATGACTCGGCACATTATTGAGTTAAAATAATTAGCAAGGGAATGAATTATTGGCCGTTATATTAATTTGTATTCCATGATTAGATGGTACGAACGGCTTTGGACGAATAAAAATATCACTATAGACAACATGAGCAGGAGCGCAGAAAGCCAAAATGCATATGAAAAAATACTCATAGGTTTTGGTGAAGAAGATGAACTTTGCATACATTCAAACTCAAACTCAAACATTTATTTATTCAATTAGACTTCTTCGAGAAGCACTTTTGAAACGTCAATACATATTTTTAACATTTACCACCGATTCGGAAAGCAGTATCAGATTCGGTCCCCGCGCTCAAGGCCCGCGATAGAAGCTATGCAATAGCTTAAAAACGCTTTTAATTATGGCTATTGGAATAGTCGGACTAACAAGTAATATGAGTGTTATGAATTTTAATTTTTAAGAGAAGTATTCGAAAAAAGCTAAGTAGTTTAAGTAATAAGTAAGAAAAGCATTGAAGAAATAAGTCACAACTTGCGACTCCAAAAGAGGAAGGATCCAGGAAAATCCGTCTTTAGCAAGCAGCTTGTCGGAATGTATTATGTAAACTGATAACTTATCTTTTATTATATTATATTATCTAAGATAATAATTATACAATTGAAGAGGCTTGTTGTAATAATAATATGTAATGCGGAAAAACAGATTTTTAATAATTATGGAAATATTCATAACTAGATTTTCACCCGCGGCTTCGCCCATATTTTCAAAGAAAAACCCAAGTTATCAAGTTCCCGTTCTGGTAGAATTTCCGGAATGAAACCTATCGTATGTATTAATCCAAGTTACCCTCTATATATGTATGCTAAATTTCATTGTAATCGGTTCAGTCGCATTTGCGTGAAAGAATAACAAACATACACACATCCATCCTCACAAACTTTCGCATAATTTATAATATTACTAGCTGTTGCCCGCAGCTTCGCTTGCGTGGAAACGATAAACTTTCATCCCCTATTTTACCCCTTTAGGGGATGAGTTTTCTAAAATCCTTTCTTAGGGGACGCCTACGTTATGACATCTACCTGCTTGCCAAATTTCAGCCCGATACGTCCAGTGGTTTGGGCTGTGCGTTGATAGATCACTATATCAGTCACCTTTGAGTTTTATATATATAGATATACCTATTAGGAAGGACCAGTAGGATAGGATAGGATTGTATATTTGCATGTACGCATTTACAAAAAGTTGTGCATTATGTTTTGCGAATATAAACAAAGAAAATAAAACTGAAGATAGTATTAGATTAGATAAACATATAAAAATCTATGCATTTTTTTATTTATATTATTCTTATCACAAGAAAAAGTAACCTAAACTCATAATCTTTTTATCAGCTTTCACTGAACTTTATTACGCGGTATAATAATTTATTTATCACTAGCTTTCCACCCGCGGCATCGCCCGCGCATTCAAAGAAAAACCCGCATAGTTCCCGTTCCCGTGGAATTTCCGGGATAAAACCTATCCTATGTCCTTTCTCGGGTATCAAAATATCTCTATACTAAATTTCATGCAAATTGGTTCAGTAGTTTAGGCGTGATTGAGTAACAGACAGACAGACAGAGTTACTTTCGCATTTATAATATTAGTATGGATAAATATCACATGCAAATTTAACCTTTATTAATTAGTATATTTTGTGGTGAAATAATTTCCATTTAATAGTTAAGTAATTGTTGATTACCACCTGCAAAGATATCTTGCATGCATATGAAAAATATTGGTACTTATTCAAGGACTATTGTAATATGCTTCCATTAGCTTCACTTGTATGTTTGTATGCTTATGTGTTTGTATGTAACCGAAAAAATTAGTATCGATTTTGACCAACTTTAAAGAAGCAGATTCAATTCAAACTTTGTTCACTTATCAGATGACAATAAGAAGTTAGTTTTTATTTTTAACTGTATTTTAAACTAGCTTCCGCCCACGACTTTGTACGTGCATCAACGTTTTTCCCCGTTCCCTCAAGAATTTCGGGAAATCCTTTCTTAGCGGAGGCCTACGTCCTAATATCTACCTGCATGCCAAATTTCAGCCCGATACGTCCAGTGGTTTGGGCTTTGCGTTGATAGATCACTATATCAGTCACCTTTGAGCTTTATAGACTACAAGCCCGCATAGGACAAAAATATGGGTCAAATGAACCACCATGGGACATATCTAGAACGATAGCAGAGCAAAAAATAATAAGATTCATCACTATGCCGTCACTTGTAAGCTGTCCAACTGAGTGCAGATGAGAATTGAAAAGTACAGGTAGACTCGGTAAATTTTGGTCATATATTTTTGTACGGCATTCTTAACCATCGATAGATCCATTAAAAATAATAAGAAACCGCTCAGTGCCGTACAAAAATGGTGGTCCACCAAGTCGGAATTTTTATTTAATTTCCGAGAGTTACCGGGGGTAAATTTGGTCATTTGACCATGTACGGCATCTGTGTCATACTATTGCTATACTGCTTTTAATCCATTATTCCGCAACGCCGTACAAAAATCATGGGGACAAGGGGAAAAAATCGAGAGTTGTAATCCCCTCTCTTTCCCCACTCCAGGGGGTCATTTGACACAACACGAAATAAATTTATTTTTAAAGTATTTTATGCATAGATAATATTTTTTCATGTGCCGTACATTTTCGTTGGTTCAAAGGGGAAAAATCTGAAAAAGAAAAAAATCCATATAACGAAATATTTGCTTTATATTTTTATAATAAAATATAAATATACATTAATATTAAGAAGCTCGAGGTGGTTAATTATCACCTTGGAAAGTCGGAGTCAGGTGGAATGGACTCCGTTAAATTGATGAACTAATAAAAAAGCTATGAACGAAAAGATGTGAATTATATGCAATCAGTCCATGAATACAGGTAAAGTCACAAGCAAATGCTAGTAATATATACATATTCAAAATGTACAAGTAAAGCGCTTTCAAATGATACCAAACACTGCATATTTATCTTAACTTTATTTTTTTACTCTGTATGTTTTGTCCGCTAGAGGGCGCCACATTAGATTTTGTGAAACCCCATATAGCCTTTAGCTAGCTGGTCGTTGGTTATCCAGTGAACAATTCAGACGCCTCTAATGATATGTCATTTGTCGAATTCTGATAAGTAGTTTAGAAGTTACGAGGGAATAGATGAACATACATACATGACCTGTAAACAACCATAACCCTCCTTTTGCTTTGCCGTAGTTGGGTAAAAATATGTTAATGCCGTACTGTATCAAATGGCCATAAAGCACTCTTAAAATTGTAGCTTTCGTCGCTTTCATCAGCCTAAAAGATGTGGTCTGCACAAAAATGTACGGCATCGTTTTTTCCTAATTTATCTATGTAAATACTATTTAAAACAACGGATAAAGTGTAGAAAACTATTATATTTCATTAATCTACGATGTTTAAACTTTAACAAAATTTCTGGTTTTGCATTTCTCTATAACTTTTTTTAGAACGGTTTCTTTTGAACGGCAATACTATACAACAATTGAATTTTACAATATCATGTTAAAAAAAAAGTTCCCGTACAGGGTCAAATGACCTTACAGCTCTTTATATCAAGAATTCGATGAAATTAAGATGATTATTGGTATACATTTAAAAGAACAATTATTTTTTGACGGCATTGCTTTTAATAGTACTTTTGAGTGCTAGATAATGTTTTGGAACCGAAGCCGTACTTAGTCAAATGACCCCCTGGAGTGGGGAAAGAGAGGGGATTGCATCTCTCGATTTTTTCCCCTTGTCCCCATGATTTTTGTACGGCGTTGCGGAATAATGGATTAAAAGCAGTATAGCAATAATATGACACAGATGCCGTACATGGTCAAATGACCAAATTTACCCCCGGTAACTCTCGGAAATTAAATAAAAATTCCGACTTGGTGGACCCACATTTTTGTACGGCACTGAGCGGTTTCTTATTATTTTTAATGGATCTATCGATGGTTAAGAATGCCGTACAAAAATATATGACCAAAATTTACCGAGTCTACCTGTACTTTTCAATTCTCATCTGCACTCAGTTGGACAGCTTACAAGTGACGGCATAGTGATGAATCTTATTATTTTTTGCTCTGCTATCGTTCTAGATATGTCCCCTGGTGGTTCATTTGACCCATATTTTTGTCCTATGCGGGCTTGTAGTCTATTATATATATACTAGGTTTCCGCCCGCGGCTTCGCCCGCGCAGTCAAAGAAAAACCCGCATAGTTCCCATTCCCGTGGGATTTCCGGGATTGCGTCATTTTCCCGGGATAAAAAGATAGCCTATGTCCTTTCTCGGGTATCAAAATATCTCTATACCAAATTTCACGCAAATTGGTTCAGTAGTTAAGGCGTGATTGAGTAACAGACAGACAGACAGAGTTACTTTCGCATTTATAATATTAGTATGGATATAGATTAACAGCGTCTTTTTTTACTTTTTACTATTAACTAGGTATAAGTAGGTAGGTACCTATTTATTATTTATATATTAGTTTCGGATGGATAAACGCAAACTTCAGAATTTTCGAACATATCTTTCGTAGAGCTCATGTAGAGCTATTGAAGGTTTCAAAATTTTTCATTGAACTACGTCGAAATTTCCATTTTTTCATTCTTATATTCTCACTTCACAAAATAAATAAATAAAATTTTGAATTTGAATTAAATATTTTTTGAACCTTGAGTTAAATATGTATGAATTCAAGTTTCGTCGTGATACGCTGTTATCATACAGATAGAAAAGCAGACGAACACACATGGGCGTAACCAGAGTGCAGTCCGCCCACTGCCCCACCTTGTTATCTTAAAATAAATCGCCTTGAAGGTTAAATTTAAAGATTGCAAGTAACAAAAATACTCAATAAGTAAATGAATATATTTGCTCAGTATATATACATATCGATAACCAGCTCAGTGGTGCTTGAAACGAAGACAGAACAGCAAAGTCATACTTTCGATGCAATTTGAAGCATTAATAATTTTTGTTGACGATTTTAAAACCTTATCAATGTCCTTAAAAGAAGTGGATTGCACTACAGGCCCATGTTGAAAAAGTTATGGGTCATTTGAACCACCAGGTGAAGACCTATCTAGAACGATATAAGAGCATAAAATAATAAGATTCAGCACTATGCCGTCACTTGTATGCTGCATGTCCACCTGAGTGCAGATGAGAATTCGAAAGTACAGGTAGATATTTATTCCCCTTGTCTCCATGATTTGTGTACGGCGTTGGGGAATAATGGATTAAAAGCAGTATTGAACGGCAATTGTAGGAAAATAAAAATAAATTCCAACTTAGTGGATCATAATTTTTTTACGGCACTGTGCGTTTTTTTATTATTTTTAATGGATCTATCGGTGGTAAAGAATGCCGTACAAAAATATGTGAACAAAATGTAGGTACTCACCTGTTAGAAGTTTATCTAATGTAAGCATGTTTTTTAGATTTTTGAAGTGAAATTTCTTTATCGAGGTAGTTAGTTAAGAAAAAAATTTAATGTAACATTTTTACATTACGCGTGACATATTTTTTTTTTTTATTAGAAATAGCCAGGCATTTGACTGCACCATTACCTGATGGTAAGTAGTGATGCAGTCTATGAAAGGGCATGCCTGCCTAGATAGACCCTATTCACTCTTGCCTTTCCCGTTACGCGCCATCTTTTTCTTATCCCTACCACGCGTGATTCGACGTATTTCTGTAAAGTTGCATATATAGTAGGTAAATTATTTTTTTTAAAAATAAGGTCATAAAGAAGTGTCACTTCTTACGTGTGTACACTAGTGAACGTACATATTTTTTTTGTAAAATAGTTGTAAGTAGGTATCTACAACGAGTTTTTAAATGACCACTACGTATTCATGCTGAATATCGATAAAATAAAAGATTAAACGCATCTTTTAATTTAATTATAATATTATGTGTTTAGAAATATATTACACAAATCATGCTTAGTTGTATTTTAATACATTCTATAGTAATAACGTGATATGCGGTCAAGATACAGACAAATATGAGAAATATGACATAAAAGGTTATCTTTAGGTTCTGTTTATTGAAGATATTTTGATCTTTTAAGGGGCGGGTCAAAAGTAATTGTTAAGGAAAAAAGATGAATGAAACTTTTTTGTCATACATCTATTAAGTCAGGGCTAGGTTCTGACTAGCTTACGATAAGAAAGTAAGGAAATATAAAAAAAACTAAGTTTCTAATTTCTGAGGTAAAAAAATAAAAAATACAGTCAAATTAAGAACCTCCTCTTTTTCGTAGAAGTCGGTTGAAAAAAACGACGCTTTTTTGCTTAGATAACAATGCGTTAAAATTCGAAGATCGTTCGTTGGAGGTGGTCAGTAGCTTCCCACTTCAAGAGCCCAACTAAATCCATACTAATATTATAAATGCGAAAGTAACTCTGTCTGTTACTCAATCACGCCTAAACTACTGAACCAATTTGCATGAAATTTGGTATGGAGATATTTTGATACCCAATAAAGGACATAGGCTACCTTTTATTGCGAAATATGTACCACGGGCGAAGCCGGGGCGGACCTCTAGTTAATTATAATTTATTTATGGCAGATTTTTCAATCCTTGGTTTAACTTATTCGTCGAATAATGTATAAAACTACCATTTTAAAAACTTATATTATAAGTTGGGTCGCCTAAGATCGGATGTGACATAAGATCGGATGCATGGAATAACTCGCAAACTAGGCAATATTCTCTACTTCTGCCAACACTACTAGATCCGCCATTTTGTTCTGCCCCTCTCTTCACTCTGCGGCCGGCCAGGCAAAACTTCTTTGTCAAATTTTTTGAGGAATTTCCTGACCCAATAATTGATGCTCAATGTATGGACGTCCAGATGTTTTCCTAATGTGAACTTTATTATTAAACGCATAGAAGTGAAGATACTACATAGTCCGATCTTCGGCCGAACTGTTATTTTCTTCACTATGGTAAGTCGAAAAAAGTCTACTTTTTAGGCTCTTAATTTGCTTAGATAGATAGCATCTACGCAAACCAAAAAATTAGGGGTTAAACAATATTTATTTGTCATCAATTTACAGTTGACCGCAACAGAAAAACGACATCGAATCATGAGAAATAAAATAAAAATACAGTACGTATAAAATTTTCGGCAAATGCGTCCGATCTTAGCCGACCCAACTATAATTGCCCGTATTTGACAGTTTACTTGACATTTTAATATTATCGTGTAGTACTTTATTGGACGGATAAGTTTTATCCAAGCATTGAAAAATCGGCCCTTATATGAATATAAACAAAGACTGGGGAATAACTTCTTAGCACAAGATTTTCAGTATGATGAGTACCTAGTGTCTACGGATTTACAAAAATCCGAATCGAGAACATCTAGTGTGGAAAATAATAAGCTAATGAGTTTTAATTAATACACTTTTAAGGGCCGATTTTTCAATCCAAGGTTAAAACTTATCCGCCCAATAAAGTAACACGATCTACGAACACGATAATATTAAAATGTCACTCGTAAACTGTCAAAGACGGGCAAAGAATACATTTTTGAAATGGTGGTTTAATACGTTATTCGACGAATAAGCCTAAAACATAAAATAGATACAATATTTGTATAGAGTATAGACTTCTATAATTATACTAATATATAATATGAAACGTTCAATTTGATATATCATTCAATACTTATCTACATTATTAAATAACTGTTAAAAAATTAGATATTTCAATTTTCCTAATCTTTTCCTATATTGTAACAGATTGAGTGTTGATTATTTTGATTGATTTCTTTTGTCGATAAATTTTATCAACTGCGTTCGATGCATGGGCACCAAGGAACAAAAGATTTTTGTTCGCCTTTGAGAATATCAGTGATCAGTCACTTATTAACATTATAATATAATAAATAGCTTATAATGATGACAATGCTTGTTTTGATACCACGTTCATCTGCACAAGTACCTACGAACGTGATTACATTTTGAAGTGAAACTTTAAGTGCGTTGAATAAGTTAAATAAGCAGAAATAAATTAAAATTATTATTATACGAGCATAGAATATCCACCTTTTTGTTTTAGGATGAAAAAGAAAATAGTCTGACAGGCTAATAGTGCTTGACAAAGTGGTGACGTCACGTATAGATAAAAAAAAATAATTATAATATTATCTATCTTTTATGTATTTATGTTTTAACATTTTCGTGAAATATATTATTTCAGTTTAATTTGAACACGTGCTTGTAGATAAGTTGATTTCGGCGATCATTTTAAAAATGCCACGTAGATACTAATTGCGCAGTATTCGGCTGCTTGAATTCAACTATACCAATTATACCACCAGATTTTGTTCAATATGTCGAAAAAATGGATAACATTTTCGTTGCTGCTTTAAAAGTGAACACATAAACTGTAAAGTGGCTGAAATAATTTACAAGGAATTAAACATAATCAGTTACTTAAAAAAACTGTTCGTAAGATTGAGAATATTTTACACTATATAATTTAACAATAAATTCCGAATTAGTCGTAGTAGACGAAAGTATTTTTCAGTAAATAATTTGTAATTATTTTTCGAATAAATGCATATTTATGTAATGGTTATTTTAATATCTATAATACATATAATAAAATCGTAGGAAAGTCAACACTGTAGATTGAATATTTTTTTAAAAGAATACTTGGGACAATATATACCGAAGCCAAAAATATAATTAGGCTACAAACTGAAACAATCGATATTTATTTAACGTGAAGTAATTGACATCACTTTTCTATACAAGGTATCTTTGTCATTCAAAATCTGTGGATGTGTCACCCGCTATACTATCGATCCCCCTGAATACCCTTATGATTCTCGTAAACACGCTTGCTTGTGTGCGTGTGCCATTTTGAACGTTTTGTATGAAGTTTCCTTACTGTATGTATATTCTGTATATTGTGTAGGAATATAAACGTACATTGTGGGCACTGCTTGTCATTGAAACGACATTTGATAGGTTTAAAAAATATGACAAATTCAAGATTCACTTGTGATGAAACAGTGACAGTAACCGTAATTTTTTTAAATTTTATATCACATAGACATTTTATTTTATAATACCTTTATGGGACCTCTTCATAAGTTATGCGAGAAGAGGTAATCGCGATAGTGTAGAGAGACTCTAAGGTAGATGATCGGCCGTCATTGTAGATGTTTTCATAATCGCCGACCGCCGATATGGCGGCAAACAATGACCATCGTTTGTTGGACCAACGCTGCCCATTGTCACAGAATAGTTTGTTTTATGTTAATATGTCACAGTGCTAGAGTCGTCGTTTCAGCCGTGGGACGTCCACTGCTGGAGAAAGGCCTCCCTCAGGGTTTTCCACCACGACCGGTCACCGGCGGCCTGCATCCAGCGGCTCCCTGCCACTCGGACCAGGTCGTCTGTCCATCTTGTGGGTGGTCGTCCCACGCTTCGTCGCCCAGTAGGTACGTGGTCTCCATTCGAGAACCTTTCTGCCCCAACGGCCATCGATTCTGCGAGCTATGTGCCCAGCCCAGCTATGTCGGTGACACCGGTTCTCCTACGGATCTCCTCATTTCTGATTCGATCTCGTAGGGAAACTCCGAGCATAGCCCTTTCCATAGCACGTTGAGCGACGCTGAGCTTGTGCACAAGGCCCAGGGTTAGAGACCACGTTTCTGTACCGTATGTCATCACTAGCAACACACATTGCTCGAAGACTTTTGTCTTCAGGCACTGAGGGATTTTGGATGAACAGATGTTATGTAACTTCCCGAACGCTGCCCATCCGAGTCGGATAGAGTGCATACGTCGTGTCGAGTGCTAGAGTGCATATATAAATAATTTGGAAAATCCAAAAGTGCACGCCTCATAATTTTTTTTTAAATATTTATTAATTATTATTTTTGTTTATTTAATAACAATTAAACCACATCGAATCAGACCCTGAAAAATGAAAGGGTTCTATTCCTGAGCATACTCAAGCGTAAGAGAAAAAAAAAGACTCGATTAGTAAAGTATTTCGGTCGCTATCGTGTTAACAAGAAAAAGGATCCGCACATACAGACACACGGACGTCCAAGACAGAACTTTTTTAAACTGTTTTTTAACTAGTTTAAATAACAAAAATGACATCAAAAATATCATGAACGTTAAAAATAGTGTTTTTTCTTAATATGTGTGTGTATGTATTATCTTACAAGTGCAATGTATGATACATAAAGACATTTTAAGTTTGAAAAATCAGATGTTTTGCGCGAAGTGACAGTAGTACCCACCTCAACGCTTCGCTTATGAGGCGTGCAAAATACAGTAAGGAAAAAAAATAGTTATGTAACTTATCGATGTAAAATTGTCCCCACATCAGTATAAGTTACAGAGAACGGTAAAAATTGGTAATAATAAATGAAAATTACGTTTCGTTGTGTTAAATTGATTGAACATTATTAAAATTTATTTATCTAAACGTGTTTTAGAAGTATTGAACCATCATAATCACTTCAATTTCTTTGAATGTATTTATAATTAATATCTGCATTTTTATATTTATCCACAAAACGTTACACAATTTATTGAAAGTGAGTGAACTTGTGTTTGCATTAGTATATTACTTACTAGCGACCCGCCCCGGCTTCGCACGGGTGCAATGCTGATACTAAATACACTACAGAAAAATTGTGAACGTTGTATAGGTATAAAAATATAGCGGCCCGCTCCGGCATCCGGCATCGCACGGGTATAAAATACATAGCCGGGCGGCCGCAAACGCTATGTCCTGCAATTTTTAAATCTGTAATATCTTCGAAAATATTCACTTAAATCATACGGTGTAAAGGGCCATATAGATCTATATTAAATGAACAATGTATCCATGGTATTTAATTGGTTAAGGATTAATGCTGTATTGGTTAAAATCGCTTCGAAAATTAGCCATTATTTGTCGTAAAAAGTAAATGACAAAAAAAAGTTATTGTGGGTTATCCATAAGAGATACTTAGACATATACCATCGCGGACTTTTCTGTAGACCTTTTCAATGTGTATAATACTTAGTACATTATTTTGATAAAACTCGTAGGGTTCAGCCTGCGTTTGCAATGTAAGCGGAATAAATGTAATTTTTTACGACATCACATTAGAAACCTCAAAAATAACAGTACTTCTCCACTACTTAATGGATCTTATTATACATATAAACCTTCCTCTTGAATCACTATCTATCTATTTAAAAAAACCGCATCAAAATCCGTTGCGTAGTTTCAAAGATTTAAGCGTACAAAGGGACATAGGGACATAGGGACAGGGAAAGCGACTTTGTTTTATACTATGTAGTGATTATTACATATTATTAACTATTTAGTTAAAATATAAAATACATCTATTACCTAGTATACGACTACGATAGAGCATTTGCATTGGTGGTAAGGGGGGTAAAGCATTAAAATATTTATTTATTTATTAAAAAAAAAGACGGGTTGCACTCCAGGAGTGCCGGCAGAAGTGAAAACTTGATTATTAACGTTCAGCATGTTTGATATTTTGGAATGGTATCCGTCTTACGCTTTTTCGATCAGGCCACGTGTCCTGACGCGAGTTTAAGATTTAATACCCAACGCCGCTAAAGAAGTTTTCACTTCAAAAACATCACATGTCATTACAGGACAATGCCCAATGCGACACAGATACAATTTTATTTTACAAAATTAACTTAACTAACTTAAAATTACATAACTACATAACTTAACATAGACATAGAAAAATTGCGGGTGATATTGCAGTTAATCTGTTGATGAGTGAATTCGCAAGAATTCACTCATAGGATAATTAAATGAAATAAGTCCGCTCTTTCGTGCGCTTAATTTATTATGCGGATGGCTCGTACTGGTGCTTTCGCAAGAAGGTTGGTTCGTGCTGTGGGCACTAGCAACAGTGGTGAACGGTGCCATTTCCACAATTTTACATTATCAACTTTATTATGCCCTCAGGGCCTTAAGACAAACAAGACAAACGTACATAACGCCACAGCTGACGGATATATACGTACATACAGTTAGGAAACTAAGCCCCTGCGATGAAATTATGACCACAGATATATACGTACGTAACGCCATGGAATAGAAACTGCTAACGCTATTTATTGACATAAGCTCCTGACATTTTGGTAATGGTTCGGTCACACTACCAACGACGAAGACGACCACGACCAAAATTCCAATCTTGCCGAAATTTGTTCAAAATCAATATTAAAATCTCCCGTCATTCTGGTACTCCTAAGACCTGTTTGTTTATCCATTGAACTCAAAAAAAAAATTCCAAACACCAATATGACAATTGAATGAAATTCTTATATTTCATTTTTAATTGTGTTTTGCACAATTTTATTTAATTGCGACTGGATGAAAATTTTGTTTGTGGTCGTCTTCGTCGTTGGCAGGGTGAACAAATCCTTAGCGAAATATCGTCAATATCAGTACGCTTATGTCAATTTCTTTCGATAGCGTATTCTATTCTATCCTTGGCGTTTTGACGTTCGTCTCGGCGCTCTGGTAATACTAAACGACTTTCTACAAAAAAAAAAAACTTACAACGACTTATACAAATGTTTATAATATCCTTAAGACTACGTTATAAAACTTGCCATAGGTAAATAAAAAAAAATGTTGTGTGGTTTTATGAAACCACGGTAAAAGTGAAACTTAGGCACAAAATTATCGTATTGTACGATAATTATCGTACGGTTCGACCGTCACGCGACATGCGCTACACAGACCAAAAAGTTTGAGACGATGTAATAAAAGTTTCACTTTAAAAATCCATACTTAAATGGAAAGGATTTTTATGCTACTTATAGCTTTTAAGAGACCAATATTATTAAACTAAATCCGGTTGCAAGGAATTGATACTTTGGATTATTTTTAAACCATTTTTTCACTATGTCGTAAGTTACTTAGTATGATCGTGGGATGAATTTAAGATAAATGCCTGAACCTGTCTGCGTGGTGGGGGCACGAGCGTCGAATTCTAGTGTCTTTGGCATGTCATCCGCCAACTCCACCCTGCACTTCTTAAGAACGGTGAGAAGACCAGCCGTCATTTGCATCTTGGCGAACCTCATACCTGGAACAAAGAACATTTTATTAGATCTAGGTACAACAAATAAGCAAACTTTAAGTTAAGTATACTTCAATGAAATGAGTATTCTCTTCTATTATATTATTATTATTTATTTTGTTCTTTTACTGTTTATCTTTTAATGGAAGCTCAAACATAGTGTAATTTTCTATCTATTCTTAATAACAATTATTTTGAAATCTTATATATAAAATTCTCGGGTCACAATGTTAGTCTGCATACTCCTCCGAAACGGGTGGACCGATTCTCATGAAATTTTCTGTGCATGTCGGGTAAGTCTGAGAATCGGCCAACATCTATTTTTCATATGTACCACGGGCGAAGCCGGGGCGGACCGCTAGTATACAATATAAATAAAACAATAAACTTGCAACCATAAAGTAAACAAAATATCTATGAGAATCATTCCTTTTCAAATATGTATCTATGATTCTTTATAATACTTAAAAATAGTACAATATCACTTACCCAAGCATATTCTAGGTCCCTCTCCAAATGGCATATAAGTGAACGGCTTAATGGTGTCTGGCTCCAAGAACCTCTCCGGGCGGAATGTATCGGGCTCTGGGAAGTTATTGGGATCTCTGTGCAGGTGGTGCACTGGGATGTGGACGCGTAGATCTTTCTTCAACACGAGTCCTGAGGGAAGCGTGTAGTCTTCTACCACCTCCCTGGTTAGCATACCAAGTATGGGGTATACGCGCAAAGTTTCATTTATAGTAGCCTGAATATACGGTGTTTCATGAATACTTTCATAGAATAACTTGTTATTTTTCTTAAAGTATTCATCAACTTCAGCAATGGCACGCTCCTGAATCTCTGGGTTCTTTGCTAATTCGTAAAGTGCGAAACTCATGGTGGCTGAAGAGGTTTCGTATCCCGCTGCGAAGAACACCGTCGCCTGGGCAGACAGGAGAGCGTTATCAACTTTCATGGTAGTTTTCTTGTCATCGCCCTTTACGTTGGCAATACTGTCCCCGGTTATATATTTGTTTTGCTTCAAGTTGAGCATCAGATCCACGAAGTCGTGTCTGCCCGAATCCTTGTACTTGCGCTGCTCGAACACGTTCACTAGCAGCTTTGAGAAGAAATCACCGATTTCAGAGGGAAAAGCGGTAAAACCTAGCTTGTAGAACACTGACGGCCACAGGGAACGGCCAATGGTTCTCCAAGCTCTGTTGTTGCTTATCTCGAAAATCTTTTTGCCAATATGAAGGAAGGGGTTGTTGGGGTCGTTGGCTGTCAAGCATTCTGTGTTCAGCCCAAAAGCGCAAGATCCAATGCAGTCTATGGTGAACCTGGCCATGAGATATCTTGCTTCGGTGCTAGGTACAGTTGGTGCGTCGTCCAATATTTTTTCGAGTACTGTTGCACATTCTTCTATTAGATAGAACATTTTCTTCATTTTAGCCGAAGAGAACAGCGGCGTGTAGTTTTGTCTGAGGATCTTCCATTTGTCCCCGCTTTCGAAAAATATATTCTGTGTAATAATTTCACTGTCGGTGAAGTCTCTGACCTCTCTGCTGTTGAAGTAATAGAAGTCCTTCGTCATAATAAGCTTCAAGTATTCAGGATCCTTGACGATGAGGGCGGGTTCCGTGCCGAAATAGGCACCAACGTACGGCTCATTTGGGAATTTTTTACAAATATCATCGATTACTTTTGGCAACCATGTCTTAAATAGGAGGTAGTCTTTGTAATTCCCGAAAAACGTGGTTGGCTCGAGATGAGGCACATTCCGTTTTTTCCAATAATCGTACTTCCTTGTAATTAAATAATAACATAATGATAATGTAATCACTAAAAACGCGAATATGAGATAGGCCATTTTGAAGGCAATTCACGACTGAATGCGAAGCGGCCATAATATCGTCTACTTATATACCTAGAAGAAGAAGACTAGTTCGTCAGGTTCAAGGTTGTATCTAATATCAATAGTTTATAGATGCGAATTTTTAATCAAACAGGAAAATTGACATAATATATACATTTTTATTTACAACTAGCAAACCGGGCGAACTCCGTTTCGCCACCAGAGACACCTTTTCTTTTCTTTAAGCCTCACGGAACCCGAGACCTTTCCAACGAATGCAGAACCGTGGAAATCGGTTCGTGAGTTCTGCAGTTATAGCGTCAGGAAGGAAAATCCTTCTTTTTTTATATAGTAGATTGTTATCTGGTATCAGGAAACCCTAAGAGAGAACACGAAAATAAGCCAATGTAAACAATGATAATCATATACAACGATAAAACAAAATATCTTTGAGGTGAAATAAGTATGCGACAGCCACAGATTGGAAAAAAACCAAAAACTTTCTAATACTTACTTTAATTAATAAAAAATTACAATAAAATATTATATCTAAAAAATATTCTAATCTACTTGACGATCGAATATAGAATGAATTTTTAATTAAATTAAAATAACATGAGTCGCCGAATTGAGGTCAGCCGTCGTCATATCCACAATACGCTGAAACTGCAGCGTCGGCGATCTTCTCTAACAGTATATGTAATTCCTCACCCCTTGGAACGGCGACTATTTTAAACCTTTAGTGAAAATATCGCCGGAAAATTTTCAGGGTCACCCGTTTACCTTTCTGTCTCGGTTGCAGGTGGTTGCTGGTGTTCTTTCGTTCGGTTACGTCTTTATGCACTGTCTAGTCATATCGCACGCTGAGAATGAAAGTGACCTAATACGAAATTCTTGTTTTTGGGAATCATCAAAAAGTGTTCGTAACTTACAGAACTATTTACAAATCATGTCATAATTTGTTCGCATGCAAAGTTATATAAGATATTAAAGTCTGATATCATTTTAAAGGATATTGTCCGCCCATACAACCCATCACTACATAGTATAAAACAAAGTCGCTTTCTCTGTCCCTATGTCCCTTTGTACGCTTAAATCTTTGAAACTACGCAACGGATTTTGATGCGGTTTTTTTTAATAGATAGAGTGATTCAAGAGGAAGGTTTATATGTATAATAACATCCACTAAATAGTGGAGAAGTACTGTTATTTTTGAGGTTTCTAATGTGATGTCGTAAATAGTTACATTTTTTCCGCTTAGATTGCAAACGCAGGCTGAACCCTACGAGTTTTATCAAAATATTGTACTAAGTATTGTACACATTGAAAAGGTCTACAGAAAAGTCCGCGATGGTATATATGTCTATCTCTTATGGATAACCCACAATAACTTTTTTTTGTCATTTACTTTTTACGACAAATAATGGCTAATTTTCGAAGCGATTTTAGCCAATACAGCATTAATCCTTAACCAATTAAATACCTTGAATACATTGTTCATTTAATATAGATCTATATGGCTATAGGCTATATATTATTTTATACCCGTGCTAAGCCGGAGCGGGCCGCTTTTTTATATATGTACAACGTTCACAGTTTTTCTGTAGTGTATTTATTATCAGCATTGCACCCGTGCGAAGCCGGGGCGGGAGTCGGGACGCTAGTAATAGGTATATAAATTTGAGTTGACTGTGACTCCCAAATGTTAATGTTTGCTAATTTTTGTCAATTATGCAAATCATTCTTTTTTTTATTTTAGAAGGGGGTGTATGTAGTGGGTGATATTATTCGCAGTAATCGAATATCGTAAATTCAGCAAAGACACGTTTAACGTGAGAACAACGTTATAACGTTTGAACGTTAGACACGTTCCGTGGACTATTAAATCTGGCAGACGCTTGAAAGCTTACACAAAAACACTTTACTATGACATTATAATATTTAAAAATCTAGTTTTTTATGATATTCCAAGAACTATTTTATGAATATATTTTAATACAGAATAAATGTATGCAGCGAAAACCAGTAAGTATTATTAATTTATTTTATTGTTGTTTGGGACAAGATAATTTTAACTTCGAAATTGACACTATAGAAGTGAAATCAAGTAATTGTCGGCTCAGTTATCTGGATGGTATTCACAAATACTTTATTAATTGAAAAAAAACTCTTAACTAACTACATAGACAATAACATTTCCTAAAATTATTAATAATTCACATGTTTGTAAGATAAGTGGTTGATGGATAATCTGGTTTGAAAAATCACATATTTGAGCCAAACAGCGCACGGACCGCGTGCACGGTCTTAAGAAAACTTAAAAGTTTGTTTATTTGAGCGCGCTGATCTCTGAATCCTTTGGACCACCACCACCATACCACCCTTCGACTGTATTCGAATGTAAAAGCGCGAAAACGCTGTACTGTACGGATCAGCTGATCCGCACAAATTTTTTAGAGAAGCTTTTTTAATATACTTAGTTCCTATGTTTTTTGTAGCAACTAGATTTCTGGACATTCGCATATTATTCGTTGATCATCACTAAATAGGGCATAGTACTAAACAAATGTCTGTGTATCAATATGCTTTAGCTCTAAAATTACGCAACAAATATTGATGGGGAATTTCTGGTTGTGGTTCTCGAGGAAGGATTTAGTAAATTTTTTGTTAAGTGTTAGATCAAGCGGGCGAAGCCGCTGAAAGCTAGGAATATATAAAATACATACTAGCTTTCCGCCCGCGGCTTCCCCCGCGTTTTCAAATAGAAACCCGCATAGTTCCCGATCCCGTGGGATTTCCGGGATAAAACCTACGTGTTTATCCAAGTTACTCTCTACATGTGTGCTAAATTTCATTGTAATTGGTTCAGTAGTATTTGCGTGAAAGAGTAACAAACACATACACGCACACACACATCCTCACAAACTTTCGCATTTAATTATAATATTAGTAAGATAAGCTAGGTCTTAGAGCATTAAAAGCTAGGTTATTTGAACCTCTACGTTCTTTAATTAATTATTTGAGCGATTATGTAAAATCGTTTGAATGTAAAAGATGCTAAACAAGTTATTTTTTAAGAAACAACCTGTATTATGTTTTTATACCAACTCTCGCCTTAAAATTTTCCATATTTTAATGTATAACGTGAATAAAATTATTCTACAAAAGATCATTTACATTAATAATGTATGAGTATCTAAAATTCCAGTTTTGCCTTCATGTCGACTATTCTTCGAAGTCATAATATTCGTTTTCTTAACAGCAGAACAATATTTTTATATAATAATAATAATAATAACCCCCCGACGTATCTCTACGTTGCCGTCGTGGAGGGGCTTGTGTGCCTCAATGAGCACTAGAGCTATGCCAGTAGAGCTACTCATGCTGGAAAGGTCTAGGGGGAGAGGTCAGACTAAAAGAGGTACAACCAATGTTTTTAGCCCGGTCACATGCTAAAAATATGGTCTTTTCTCACTTCTCCTTTCCCTTCCTTCTTCCTGTTATTTCACCACTCTTCCCATACTCTTTTCTTTCACTTTATTAATTTACTTTCTCTCTTTACTTGTTCCTTCTAATGTCATAATTCACTATTCTTCTCTTACCCATACCACATTAATTATCTCGTTAGATAATATGCGATGCGCCTTAGAAATAGAGTATTACCCCAGGCGGGTACCAAAGCTAACCGCGATGGAGAATCCCGCCCCGAGCCGACGAGCTCGGGCTGCCCCTCGTATTCTGGGGGGGGCACCGTATCGCCAATTGTCTCTTGTCCAACCGCGACAGCCCAATCTGTAGAATCAATATCATGTTCTTCACCTTCGTCATTGTTTTCATCAATACCATCATCACCACTCTCATTGCTCCATTATCAAGAATCAAGCTCATCCAATGTATCACCTTCATCTTCATTACAATCCATTGGGGATGTTGTGCAGGAGGCTACTTCAGCTAAAGTTACTGCACCCGCCCCAGATGGAAGGCGCACACGTAAAACGTGGACCAAAGAAATGAACATTTTCATCATGCGCCACTATTTCATCCTCACAAACTTAGAATCAAACACAAGAACGTACCTGACACCATTACATGCACGTTTTACTGCGGAATACCCTGAAATGAACGTAGGAAAACAAAGAATAGGAGATCAACGTCGTGCTATTGTTCAACGCAACTTCCTTACAAAACAAGAAATTAATAATATCAAGGAAGAAATTAGAATTCTACTACAAAACCCTACACCCGCAGAAGTGAACGCGACTACAGATCACACCCAACAGGGTAGGATCAGATGGTCAGATAATCTTAACGAAACCATAATGAGAAGTTACTACCGACTCACAAACCTTGAAACCGATTTAACTACTTATAGACCTTTACTTCATCAGGATATAATTACTAAATGCCCTTCAATAGCTCACCTTTCAGTACAAAGAATAGCTGACCAACGCAGATCTATTGTCAATAATCACCTCTTGTCCAATGATAGATTAAATAGAATTAGAGAAGAAGTAAGAAACGAATTAAATACCTCAGCTTTACAATCACAACATATAGATGAAAATATTTCAGTTTCTACAATTCACCCATCACAAATACACAACGAACACCAAACTTTGCAATCAACACAAACCACCACAAACGATGATATCACAAATCCAATGCAAATAACAGACGACCCGCCAAGTTTAACTCTGGAACTCGCACAACAATTAGAGGACATGTATGCAGAAACTTATAATAAATTTAAAGATTCGAACCCAACAACCCGGCCTTATATACCCAAACTAAAATCATCTAAAAAGCTATCATCCATAATTAACCATCTGAATAACGTAACTCTCCCAAACATATTTACACCTGACACTAGCTTCAATGTAATACAAACCTCTATTTATTGTGCGGCATACACTTCAGCTAAATTTAATGGGGCCCGAATTAGAGACATCAGCCTAAATACCATAAAACCACAAGCACCTTGGTGGCAAAGACGATTAGAAGATAGGATAAGCGATCTTAGAGCAAATATTGGGAGGCTAACTGAATATGCTAGAGGTATTAGGTCACCAGCTTTAGAAAAGCATCTGTCTAAGATAAAACAAAAATACAGAATACACACTCAACATGAAACTCAAAACACTGACATAGCACACTTCCTTGACACACTGAAACAAAAATTAAACGCCTTAGCAAACCGATTAAAAAGATATAAACTAACAACTCTTAGAAAAACACAAAATAAACAATTCTGCAATAGTGAAAAACTCTTTTACAGGAAACTCACACAACATCAAAATCAACAAGAAAATAGCGCAACTGTGCCTACCCCTGAATCCCTTAAAGCATTTTGGTCAAATATCTGGTCTAATCAAATTGAACACCAACACAATCACTGGATAGAAGAAGATAAGGAAAGATTAAAGGATACACCTGAAATGAAATTTGAACAAATTCATTTAGACCTTTTTAAAAATGTAATAGCAAAAACTCATAACTGGAAAGCTACTGGAACCGACAACATACACAATTTTTGGTATAAAAAACTTACATCCACCCATGAATTACTACTCAAACACATTAATACATTCATTAGCTCACCCGACACCATGCCACAATATATCACACAAGGTATTACATACATGATACCAAAAGATCCATCAGATACATCGAACCCTGCAAAATATCGCCCGATCACCTGTTTACAAAATATATATAAGATCATCACATCAGCTTTAAGTGAAACAATACATAGACATATACAAGAACATAACATTTTATCAGAGGAACAAAAAGGATGCCGAAAAAACAGTCAGGGATGCAAAGAACAACTTACTATTGACGCTGTAGTATCAAAGCTAGCACTCAAACAAAAACGTAGCATTTACACTATGTATATAGATTATAAAAAGGCTTTTGATTCAATTCCACACTCTTGGCTACTATACATATTAAAACACTACAAAATTAATCCGATAATTATTCATTTTCTAAAAAACATTATGCTTAACTGGTATACAAAATTAAAAATATGCAATTTTGATAAAACTACTGAAACCGATTTCATCCCCATAAGAAGAGGTATTTTCCAAGGAGATGCCTTAAGCCCCTTATGGTTTTGCCTTGCCCTTAACCCGTTATCCCACATGCTTAATAAAAATAACATAGGATTCAAAATAACACACAATACAGAAAACATAACCCTTTCACATCTCATGTATATGGATGATATAAAACTTTTTGCAGGCACGCTAAACGAAATTCATACCCTTGTCGATATTACGCAGATATTTTCAAAAGATGTATGCATGGAATTCGGAATCGATAAATGCAAAATCCAATCAATCAATAGAGGGGTGATAGAACATAATGTGTACCAATTAGCGAATCATGATACCATAGAAACGGTGGACCCCGCTGAAGGGTACAAATATTTGGGCTACTACCAGTCACAAGAAATTCACCACAAGGACACTAAAAAACTACTTCAAGATAATTTCAGACAACGACTACATAAAATATTACACACTCACCTCAATGCTAAAAATACTATTAAAGCCATCAACACTTTTGCTATCCCCGTTTTAACATACTCGTTTGGGATCATACGCTGGACAAAATCGGAACTTGCTACGCTACAAAGAATAATAAATACTACAATGACAAAACACAGAAAACATCACCCTAGAGCCTGTATCCAAAGATTAACCCTACCTAAAATTGAGGGCGGTAGAGGAATCATAGATATAACAAACCTCCACAATAAACAGATCACACTACTTAGGGCCTTTTTTCATAATCGCTCACACCAATCACGTTTACACCAAGTTATATGTCAGGTAGATA
The DNA here is from genome assembly GCF_061535455.1 of Colias philodice. Classification (NCBI taxonomy): domain Eukaryota; kingdom Metazoa; phylum Arthropoda; class Insecta; order Lepidoptera; family Pieridae; genus Colias; species Colias philodice. The sequence continues at coordinate 10,113,994 of NC_143106.1, read as the reverse complement.
CATTCACTCCACTTACACTCTCCGACTTCAACAAACAAATAAACATAATTACCAAACAACAAAAGATAGACTTATGGACCCAAAAATCTCTCCATGGCCGACACCGCCTGGACTTGACCAATCCAATAGTAGACAAGATAGCGTCAAACGCTTGGTTAAAGAGGGGTGAACTGTTTCCCGAAACAGAAGGCTTTATGTTAGCAATTCAGGATCAGATTATAGACACTAAAAATTACAGGAAGTACATTATTCGCGATAGCAGCTCCAGAAGTGACCACTGTCGACACTGCCACAAGCAACCGGAAACGATTCAACACATAACTGGCGCATGTTCATCAATCACTCAAACTGATTATAAACACAGGCACGACCAGGTAGCAGCCATCATTCACCAAACACTCGCCTACAAATACCAACTAATAACGGAAAAAGTACCCTACTACAAATATACACCACAAATAATTTTAGACACCGCAGATTTCAAAATTTACTGGGATAGAACAATACTTACTGACAAAACCATTCACCACAATCGACCAGATATCACACTTCACGACAAGAAAAATAAAACCGTATATTTAATAGATGTAGCAATCCCCAACACGCACAATCTTAACACCACTCATACTAGCAAACTGACAAAATATACAGACCTTACTATAGAACTTAAATCTCAGTGGCAGGTAAATACAGTCAAGACAATTCCAATTATAATTTCTAGCACAGGCGTCATACCGAAAACACTCCACGCTAGTCTTAAAATCTTAAATTTACACCCACTCACTTTTATACTTCTACAAAAAGCTGTTATATTAAACACCTGTAGGATTGTTAGGAAGTTCCTGTCAATTGACTAATTATAAGGTAACCATAGTTGTTTGGCCAAAAGCCCGCAACCTTGGTTTAATTCCCCAGTAATGGGCGAGGTATTTATGACCTAAAAAAACATAATAATAATAATAATAAAAACATTTATTGACAACAAAACACACCACACAGATACAAAAAACAAACATATTTAAAAAAGAAAGCAAAAAACCAATAAAACTTAAAAACTAATAAAACTTACAGACTTAAAACAGCTACAAACTACAACTAATAAAACTTACAGACATAACAAATAAAATAATATAAAAAACCTTATAACTAAACTTAAAAAAAAATATAACTAAAAACAACAACAAAGAACTGTGTGGTAATGTCCATCATCAAAAGGGACTACTCAGCTATAAGCTGTAGTGCCCCCATAGGAACACTAACAGCACTGATTTTCAGGAGCCCCTATCGGTTGCGACGGTTGGAGTTACAGCTTTTTTTTTTTTTTTTTTTTTTTTTTTTTTTTTTTAAAAAAAGATAATATTAATAGATAATATATAACTATATACGATGAAATAGTGATAAGTGTGATATATTATATTTATTAAATATTTGTACTTACTACTTATATAATATAAGAAATATATGTGTAATAAAAATATATGTATAGAAAAAAATAATAAATTAAGAATAATAAATAACTACATTAAGAAGTATGATATTATATACGAAGAGAATAGGGATACCCATACACATACAGCGGGACACACCAACGGCACTAAGGCTGGTACAGCGTATTTAATAAATGTTTTTTATATTTAAATCGAAAGTTTGTAATACTTTTTACTTCAGACAGGGGTGGTGGAAGGTTGTTCCAGCACTTAGTGGCGCTGTATGTGAAACCGCCTCTAAATGATGCAGTGTAGTGCATGGGTATTGATAGCTTTATGCTGGCAAATCTAGTTTTGTATTTTAGGTCGCTTCGTTGACCTAACCAAGCTAATTTTTTATATAGATATAATGGTATTTTTTTGTGCATTAAACCAAATACCAAAGTAGCAAAATGCAATTTCCTACGTCCATCCATATTTAAAATATTGGCGTCTTTAAGATAGGGACTGATGTGGCTTCTAGGTGGAACGTTCCAGCAATATCGTGCACAGGCATTCTGGACGCGTTGTATTGCTGTTCTAGTACGGCTAAGCAGTCTAGGGCCATATACAGTATCCGAAAAGTTAAATTTCGACAATACAAGAGAATCACATAGACGGATACGTAAATTTAAATTTATATATTTTCTTATTTTATAAAAAATTTTTAACCTATAAAAAGAATTAGAAATGGTATTATTAATATGTTTTTCGAATCTCAAATTCTCGTCAAATAATAAGCCTAAATTCCTTGCCTCGTGTACACGCTCGATTAAATTATTATCAACTACTATTTTGGGATCAAATTGCTCAATCGCTTTTACCATCTTAGGGCTTCCTAGAAGCATAAATTTGGTTTTCGATAAATTTAAAAATAAAGAATTACCTACGGACCATGTAAATACACTATTTAAATCAGAATTAATTTGGTTTATGGCATTTTGTGTCTCATTAGGATAGCAAGATATGTACAGTTGCATATCGTCAGCGTACATCTGGTAATTGCAATGTTTTATGCGTGATACTACATCGGCACTGTACAGGATAAATAATAGAGGTCCCAATATTGATCCCTGGGGAACACCCCTCGATATACTTTTGCAGTATATGTAATGTTTAATGTCCTTTGTAAGTATCTTCATTACTAGCGACCCGCCCCGGCTTCGCACGGGTGCAATGGCGGCCGGCCGGTACCGCCGCAAACGAAAACAACAAAATTTTTAAATCTGTAATATCTTCGAAAATATTCACTTAAATCATACGGTGTAAAGGCCATATAGATCTATATTAAATGAACAATGTATTCAAGGTATTTAATTGGTTAAGGATTAATGCTGTATTGGTTAAAATCGCTTCGGAAATTAACCATTATTTGTCGTAAAAAGTAAATGACAAAAAAAAGTTATTGTGGGTTATCCATAAGAGATAGACATATACCATCGCGGACTTTTCTGTAGACCTTTTCAATGTGTACAATACTAAGTACATTATTTTGATAAAACTCGTAGGGTTCAGCAAGGGTTCAGCCTGCGTTTGCAATGTAAGCGGAAAAAATGTAATTATTTACGACATCACATTAGAAACCTCAAAAATAACAGTACTTCTCCACTATTTAATGGATGTTATTATACATATAAACCTTCCTCTTGAATCACTCTATCTGTTAAAAAACCCCGCATCAAAATCCGTTGCGTAGTTTCAAAGATTTAAGCGTACAAAGTGACATAGGGACAGAGAAAGCGACTTTGTTTTGTACTATGTAGTGATAATACAATAAAGACTTTGAATTAAAATTCTACGAAATTGTTAGCCCGAGTTATTAATCGGAGAAAGGAAATATCAAAAGTTTTAAATTAAACAATTTTCATAAAAGGTTTTAATTAACGATCTCAAAATTTATTTTTTTCTGGCCATATTATCAAATCATTGTAAAAGGCAGCGGTTCCTCATAGAATCAATCTAAAATACAATAAACTTTTATTTTCAAACGCAAACCATCTTTATAGTATAAAACACGAACTAACTAAAAACCATAACCGTAACACACACACACACACATCCTCACAAACTTTCGCATTTATAATATTAGTAGGACTATATTTATTAATTATATTAGTTTTAAATTAACAGCGTCTTTTTTACTTTAACTAGGAACCTATTTATTATTTAAATATTAGTAACGGATGAATAAACGAAAACTTCAGAATTTTTGTCATATCTTTCGTAGAGTCCATCTGTCAAATTTTTCATTGAACTACATCGATATTTCGATTTTTTAATTCTTATATTTTCACTTTATATGTAGGTCTTTCGTTTCGATTCTAAATATTAATTACACACCCAAATAATGGATAGAATATATGATATTATGATATCTAATAACACCTTTAAACGTATCTGACTATTTTCTTGCAAATGAATATATAGTCCAGGATCAAATATTTGAGAACCATCAAATCAAAGAAAGAGGAAATTATTGGGCGTCTGATCAAAATAAAGCTACTCACGGAAAATTAACTTGATAGTAGCTAATCACTTGCAAAAATGGGCGATGGATCCTGAACTAATAATTCGAATTTGAATTTATAATTCAAATTGGAGTATATAATATTATGTTACCGGAAATGTATGAAATCAAGGAATTGTATACAAATCCTAGGAAATGTGTACAATTCCGATACCATTTAGGAAATGTATAAAATATGTATTGTTTAATAAACTATTTATTGCATAGATATCCTATAAATGTATAATCTTCCTCGGAATTGTATATAATTCCAATATCGTAATAGGAAATGTATAAAGTTCTGTAATAAAACACTGTATCGGGTAACAGTCTTACCGTAAAATAATAATAATATGTTCAATCAAATCAAAATTTCATTTGGTAAGTAATCATCAGTCCCCTCGTCCCGCTGTCCCCGTGTACACGTCCCAGTCGGATTGTATAGGCTGTCCCAACAAGAACGCAAGATTTAAATTTGACATAAAACGCAGATATTAAAAATAAAATTGTGAAAACTATATTATATCGTAAAGTAGACAAGATGAGGTTTTGTTTGGAACAACACATCAGGGAGATGGCCACCGCGGCTTTGCTGGCACATACGCGATCTTTAATGAAATTTTCAATGACCGTTTTACATAAATGCTGTGGTATTTCATTAATACAGCGTCCAATTTCGTCTTTTAAGGCTTGAGTCATCGTCGGCTTAATCGCATAAACCATCGATTTCAAAAAAAACCCTAAATCGCATGATCTAGGTGGCCAATTATGGTCCCCAAAGCGTGAAGTAACATGACCGAGAAATGACTGATGCAGCAATTGTATTGTTTCTCTGGCTGTATGACATGTGGCGAAGTCTTGTTGAAACCACATCCCCTCCAGCATGCAAGACGCAAATCTTTTGTCAAAATTCGCTGCATAGTGGATTCGGAACCACCAATTTTTGGAGCTTAGTGTTGAATTGAGATGGATGGAGTTTGAGCGATATCATCACATACAGCGCGATATTTTCGGTTGATCGACCAGGTCGAAGGCGCGTTGTTGTCTTTACATCACTAACAGACCCAGTTTCAGCAAATTTTTCCATTAATCTCTTTTACTGATCGCAATTTCTTTGATCGCAATTTGCGTACTGTATCCGCAAAACTTTCACTATTTTGGTAAAACAAATTTTACTATGAGAATGCGTTGATCCTTCGTTTAGCGTTCCATTTTCACTAACCTTATACCTTCTACTAAAAAAAAATAACACTTGTTGATATGTCAAACAATGACACTTCGAATGGCGCCAAATTTAAATCTTGCGTTCTTGTTGGGACACCCTATATAATGCGCCGTATTACAAACGGCCGGCATTTTGTAATATACCGAAATTCGTCTTTTTCCAAAATTCTACAAAAAGACGGTCGCGAGCCGACGGAGCCCCACTCGTGGGACTCCTATTTCTATGTAGTTTTAAAAAACACGAACCTAACCTAACCCACCCCCTTATCCAAACCAAAAATTTCTGATTACGAATTTTCGGCCCTCCCCCCCCCCTCTTCCCGCGTACCTTCCAATATCTGAGATGTTTTACATTTCCAATTGCTATTTAGGAAATGTATAGATTTCCTAGGCAATGTGTATAAAATAATTTATTTCACACATTTCCGTGCGATTTTAGCAATTACATACAATTCCTAGGAATTTTATACAATGACGGATTACATACATTTCCGTTAACATATGTATATTAAAAAAAAAATTCAAACAAAAATTTTATTTTGCGCCTCTTTTATTTTAAAGTGAATAAATTGGAAGAATATTATGAACATAGAACCTTGAGTTTAATATGTATGAATTCAAGTTTCGTCGTGATACGCTGTTATCATACAGATAGAAAAGCAGACGAACACACATGGGCGTAACCAGAGTGCAAACCAAAATTTTATGTAGGTATATTTATAGTGATTACATTTTGAAGTTAAACTTCTTTAAGTGCGTTGAGAGTAAAATTTTAAGATCGCGTCATGGCAATACCGTCACGTCATAGAGTAAGGCGACGATTTTCTTATCTTTGAAGTGATTCTTCTGACACGTGTGTTCGGCAAACACGCTTTTTTAATTTTTGCAATGATTTGTGGGAAATGTTCTTCAACGTTTGTTTAACAAAGACCTACCTAGTTTGCCAGAATAGAATAAACTCTCTCAGTACCAGAGTATGAGAGTATATGATATAGCCAAGTGGGCCAGTGGGTTAAATATTACGGGAACATTTATTCCATATGAAACTACAAAAAAACATGTACTATATGCTTTTTGTAGTAGCACTTATTAGGTATATCTACTTATATACTAACTAGATTTCCGCCCGCGGCTTCGCCCGCGTTTTCAAAGGAAAACCCGCATAGTTCCCGTTCCCGTGGGATTTCCGGGATAAAACCTATCCTATGTGTTAATCCAAGTTACCCTCTATATGTGTGCTAAATTTCATTGTAATCGGTTCAGTAGTTTTTACGTAAAAGAGTAACAAACATCCATACATCCATACTTACAAACTTTCGCCTTTATAATAGTACTAGCGGTCCGCCCCGGCTTCGCCCGTGGTATATGTTTACGTTTTCTCTACATAAAAACCATCCTCGTACTTCAAGGAATATAATAAAAAAAAAGAATTATCGAAATCGGTTCAGCCGTTCTCGAGTTATGCGCTTACCAACACATTTTGCGATTCATTTTTATGATAAATAATAATTATTGTTGTAGATTGGCCCGGCTTCATCCGAGCTAAAATAGTCTTTAAATGTTACTTAATTGTAATTATCAAGTTGTTTCTGAATTATTTTCTAACAAACAAAAAATCAAATCGTTGCAGCGACAAAATCTTTCCTCCTTGTCATATTATAATTAGTTCAAACTATAATACACGATTATTGAAACGTTCAGTTTTTAGCGCGACATGACATGGATAATATATTTTGCTCTAATAAATGTAGCAGGCGCTTTAATAAATATTTATTGGTGATCATAGAATTTTTCGCAATAGCACAGAATACATAATAGTAGCTAAACGCTCGCAATAGAAAAGCAGTGGTAACTCAGTGGTGAGGACCTCGGACAAATCGATAAGTCAGGGGTTCGAGACCAGGCGGGAGTGCAGGATACAAATTGATTTATCAATGTACGCCTTTGTTTATAACATCACCACTTCTTGAACGGTGAAGGAAAACATCGTGAGGTAACCGGCGCGGCATGTCGAAGAATCAAAAAGTTTGAAATGTGACCTCTGCCAACCTGGACTTGACCGTGGTAGTGGTGAAGCGTGGTAGTTTATCACCAGATGGGACATACTGGGCTGATGATGAAATTGATGAAATTGATTATCTTCCTCCTAAATACCTTATTGTACTCTGTCTACTCGTGTTTCTTATTCACTAAAAACAAAATGTGTATAAAGAAAAGTGCGTATATCTGTTTGTTGGTTTTATTAACTCATAGAGGGCAGTTAACCGGGTAATTCACACGGCTGGGAATTTATTAGTTATTACCTAATGACGCGCGCGACCCCGCAGTGCGATAGACCAAATATTATATTCAACGTGGTTCTTGTGTATTCAGTCTTCTTATTCATTGCTTTTACTGCAACGGATTGGTACTTGGTTTTTGTTTCGTTTGGTATGAGTAGCGGAAAATGCTTAAGTCATTTTTGTATGTTGAGCTTTTGAATTTTGTCTGAAAGCTTTGAGATATAAACAATTTAATATTAATAGACGCTCTCAAATATATAAATACAGATTTCACCTGTTAAACTTCTGAACCGATCCCTAGAAAACTTTCTCTCTGAATACATCCCAACCGTACCGTCCAACCATACCGTCGCCAATTTCAAACTACAATAGACTTGGATGATTATCCTAATTACCTTATTGAGATTTTAAAATAGTTTGAATTCATTGATTAATTCTATAGCACTCAAGTCAAAGGTCCTTATATCATACTAGGTTTCCGCCCGCGGCTTCGCCCGCGCAGTCAAAGAAAAACCCGCATAGTTCCCGTTCCCGTGGGATTTCCGGGATTGCGTCATTTTCCCGGGATAAAAAGTAGCCTATGTCCTTTCTCGGGTATCAAAATATCTCCATACCAAATTTCATGAAAATTGGTTCAGTAGCTTAGTCGTGATTGAGTAACAGACAGACAGACAGAGTTACTTTCGCATTTATAATATTATAGTATGGATTTAATATTTCCTTTTCATACATAGCAATTTAGTAAAGTAATACTTATAGTAATAAATCAATTGTTAGATTTTTTATTCGCGACCTTCCATAAGTCGTGTGACAGGTACTGAAGGTAGACCTCTGTAGTTTTGCATGACAATGTATTGTCAGAGGTTATTTTATATAGTTACTAGAGTTAAACGTTTATTAATTGTTTTAACTCTTTGTATTGTAACGTTTTTATAAACGAATTGGATAGAATAAGGTATGTTGGAGAGTTTGTGTGGTGTTCAAACTTAATAATTATAAGCTCTAATACTTTCTATTCGATTTTGATGGAATTGAACCTCTATGCCTCTATAGGCACACAAGGCATTTTAGATTAATGGCCGATTTTTCAATGCTTGGATAAAACTTATCCGTCCAATAAAGTATTACACGATAATATTAAAATGTCACGTAAACTGTCAAATACGGGCAATTAGAATACGTTTTTAAAATGGTAGTTTTATACATTATTCGACGAATAAGTTTTATCCAAGCATTGAAAAATCGGCCCTTAGCCATATACGAATTTTTCGAAAAGCTTAAAAATAAAAGGGGGTGATATAAAGGTTGGTTTAAATTTGTAAAAGGCTTTTCCGCGACGATATGAAGTACCTACCGTGGCCGGAAAATTTCTTAATTTCGCCCAATTTGAATGCGCAGTTATAACTTATAATGAGGAAATACATATATATGATTTTTTATAAGAAATGTTAAATTCATGATGTTTGTGAAATTTTAAAATAATTTGGGTGAAGGGCCAAGAACATAATGATAAATAATATGAGGTTTCTGTGTCACGCTGAAACGAGACTTATCGAACCCTACTACCTAGTACCTATATCGGTCTATAATACACAGGATTTTTTACATGTATATAATAAACCTTTAAAAAATTTAAAGCTGACTATTTCCAACTTCCAAATTATCGTTGTAGATTACATATCTGTGGTGTTTGGTATATACCTCGTAAGTGCAAAAATGGCCATTTTTTGTTTTCTAGCCATCTATACTGATAAAAACGTCCTCTTTCGTTTGGTCTATGTCACATAAGCCTACTGATAGTAGAAATACCTTAAATAGGTTGTATCAAAACCCCTTAAGTACAAAAAAATATATTTTTATTTGATACAAATATATTAATATAACTTAACATAGACTTGTAAAACGAATACTCAATCAACGAACGGCCATTTACAACGTAAGAGCACTTAACATAATTAGACCAAACTTGAATAATTATTATCATCACTTAACTTATTTGTACCAAATCAAATAAAATTATTTGTGAACTTAACAGGTCTTCCCCTTACTTAAATATAACGTTATTTGGAACATAATTTAAATCTTCAGACATTAGGTCTGAAGCCTATTATCTATAAAGAAACATGCATGTGATGCAAGATCTCTTAGACTTAGTGTGTTCAGAAACGTTTACCAATCTTTAAATCGATTTAAAGATTGGTATACGTTTAAAAAGCCAAGTAACGATACCTACATGCACAAGGTTTGATTCTTTGTCTCTTCAAATTCATTCTTTCGTGTCAGATTAGAATAGATTTAGAAAAATCGGAGCATAAGGCAACATTTCACTATGAAACTAAAAGATAAAAGCTGTTTGTTTACAGATTCCAAATTTAACTGCATCTGTAGCCTTTTATAAAAGAAACTTTGGACTTTTAATTTAAAAATCCGCAGAATTACTACTAAACGAACATTCCATTATGTTATGTATGAAGGAATAGCTCAAAGAGGTGCGGATGAAATCGCATCATGCTTATGGCATTTTATTAACGGTATGGCAGAAGAAGTAGAGTAGCTTATTTTATATTCAGTGTTGTCCAGGTCAAAAACGGTATAATATCTTGCCTGTTAAGCAGATATTGAAAGATTCATTCAAAAAAGAAACAGCACGTAGATTTTAAATACTCTTTGAGTGAAAATGAAGAGTTTCTGTATTTCTGGTTTAAGAGAACTGAGAAAAGAGAGAAGTCTCCGAAGTGGCTTTGCCATTGGCCTCTAATGAGCCTATCCATATCGATGCTCTGAAATTCAAAGATCTCTTAGATCTCCTGCTAATAAGTGATCCAATTTATGATGATTATTTCAAATCATTGTCTCATGGTCCGACTAGAAACAATCTTATGACTTTCAGTGACAGTGATGACGACTATGAATGAATGTTGTAGTGGTACGTTTTACAAACAAATTTTATTTGACTTGATCCAGCTCGTAACTATTTGCAGGGTAATCTTCTCACAAGGAGAAGGCATGAGCAGTAATCACCACGCTTGCTCACTGCTGGTTGGTGATTTCAGACCAAAATCCCGGTTGCCATTACGATGTTTTCATGACGTAATTAGAAATGATGTTGTTTTCTTGTTATAGAAGATGTATCTCTGGTTATTAGAGAATCTACTTATGCATCCGAAAAAGACACATTGGTACATGTCGGTTGATGGGATCGATCCCGCAGCATCTAGCACGGCAGGCAAGCGAACTACCGTTACTTCTGAACCACACACACACACAGACACACTACTTTTAGGATTTTACTTTGTAGAGAGAGTATCAGAGAATTGCATATTGCACGAAAATCACAATATTTCCTGGCTTTTTTATGAGTACTTATTTGTGGCAAATCACATTCCTATTCGTTTTTGTTTTTATATATGGTTTAAATCTATTTGTATGGAAGACGTTTCCCCATAATATTTGTTTTTTAATGTCTGTTTATGTCTCCGTCGAAAAAAAAAATGAAAAATCCTTTCAATTAAGGTAAAAATAGGAATAAATACTAATTAAGAGTACAAATAAATATGCTCTAATCCACTTAAGTACACACGTTTTAGACATTTTCACATCATTTTCACATTTTTTTCTTTTGGTACAAACATGTTAAGTAACAATTACTCTTGAACTAGAACATTTTTTTTATTTTTTTTGTAAGTGTTCAAAACTTGAACATAATAGACATTTAAATATCATAAATTTGTTTTACTCAAGAGTTTATTCCGATCTGTAGCAACAGGGTAGCAACCGTGAAAACTTTCAAACGCTCATACTCAAAAATCACCATTTTGCACTTAAGTGGTACGTACCAAATACCACAGATATGTATTATGTAGCTGCTAATCCTGGACCGCCCGGGTTGACCTGGAACAAAAAATAACCTATAATTATGTCATTCGCTAAACAAAAATCTTTTTAATGGTAAAATAATTATTAAAATTCGTGGATTAGTTAAGAGTTAAAACGTAACAAACTTCCAATTAGTTTCGATTATTGACATGAAAAACTTTATTGACATAAAAATAGGTAATATGCATTGTTTAAATTATTTTAAGTAAAATGGATAATTATGTTAGATAAGAAATACAGATTAAATATGTATAACTAGATTTCCGCCCGCGGCTTCGCCCGCGTTTTCAAAGGAAAACCCGCATAGTTCCCGTTCCCGTGGGATTTCCGGGATAAAACCTATCCTATGTGTTAATCCAAGTTACCCTCTATATGTGTGCTAAATTTCATTGTAATCGGTTCAGTAGTTTTTACGTGAAAGAGTAACAAACATCCATACAATCTTTCGCCTTTATAATTGTATTAAGATTAAGATGTGTTCCACAGGTAAAAAAGTGTTAACAGAAATAATTTAATAGTTTAGTTTCAGCAAACTCATAACCTGTAGATTTGCAATCGTCTCATGGTTTCGATAAAATAACACGCAGAAATTATCCAAAGTGTTGTTAAACAAGATTATCATATCATAGGCGTTGATAATTTAATTTCTGCAATGTTTTTCTAAGTAACTCGCATAATTGGTGAACATTTATTTAAAGATAGCAATCTAATGAACTATTAACTAAGTATAGGAATGTGTTATATTCCGGTTTCTAAATACTTTACCTCTACGAAACGTAACTTCTGTCTGTCTGTCTGTAGATCTATTACGCTATTCTTTACCCATAAACCAGTTAAGCTGATTTTAATGAATTATAGAAAATTATGCTATGGAAAAGATACAGGCCCTTTTGAGACATGAAAGCTTCAACTTTCAAATAGGAAGAATAAATATACTCGAGTGAAGCCACGTGTATCCCAGTAGTTTATATTACATGGAAGGTCTCGAGAATTCTGTAATTAGAACCAATAACAAATATTATCACCTCTCTTAATAGCTTAATTGTTATCGGTCTGTGGATTGTATGAACTTCCGCTAAAAGATTTACGAGAGGCTGTCTCTATACTTGGTTATACCTAAGATAATATAATACTTTAATTGGTTCTACATTGGTTATGTCTTATCCTTGTAAACGCCAATTATCGTCTATTTTGATGTATATAGCCGTGTCGATATTTTTATCCCGTACGTGTGTTACAGTTTTTGCCGATTAGCGTCCAATTAAAATGAATTATGTGTTTTTTATTAAGTTCAATGTGTTATGGTTGTAGGTAGAGAATTGTAGGGTTTTTACTTATATATACGAGTAGATTTCAATGTATTTTGTGGTTGTGATGTTTTAAGATCTTTGGAATTTGGCGCGACGAAATTAGTTGCATTAGCCAATTTTGTATGTTACCTTAAAAAGCATTTGTTTTTTTATTCTTGGTGATGGAATACAATCTTCAATCCATATGCTCATTATTTCATCCCTCTTCTGTAGAGATACTAGCTACTTACAGCGACTGCGCCCGTGTTGACCCGAGATCAAAATACAGTCCAAATGCTAGGTTAAGGACTTTTATTAATAATAGTTAAATCAGTAGATTACTTTTTGACAAAAACACATTATCCTCTCATTGTTAGTGTAAATATAGATAATTAGATAGCAACAATTTTATGGTATTAGGAAAAATTCAATGTCACCGAAATGGCTACAAAACTAGTGGAATAGGTAGGTACCTATTTGTTCATTAAGCGTGCCAAGAACCTGCAAAGCAGGAGGCTTTATTATAAGCAATTTCTTTCAGGAAATATTCTGTAAAGGAGAACAGTTAGAAATAAAACAGGTAGGATGTTTTTAATATAAATAGCATGCAATATAACACTACTTAAATTAAGTACCTAGTCCTAAAAATTATATAATAAATGTTCCTAATAATAAGTTCGTCGATGTCACGCCCTTAAAAACTTTAGGATAGCGAAACAACCACATAAAACTTATAATTATTTAAACATATTCTTTGTTACCAACATCCTTGCTCCCATTGTACCTTCACGATATCAACGTCCGTTTTGAATAAATCCATTTACGACATGTTTCCTCAAAGCAATAGCAATGATTTGTGTAACAAGTGATATTGTCATTGTTCTAGGTCATGTTATTAGGAAACGGAAGCTTAGCACAGACGCCCTAAGTCTAAAAACTTATATATAAAGCTAATTGCCTTCCGATTGCTGTAAAAACTGATGCCATTAACACAGTCATTAGCCAATAGTAATTATACAATACTAGCTTTACGCCCACTGCTTCGCTCGAGGAGGAGGAGAGGAGGAAAACCCGAATTGTTATTTTTAGCGTAGTTATTTTTATGGTATCTTATTTGTGTACTCCACGAATTATATTTATTTATTGCTTTGTTCTTATTTATTATTATTATCCAGTAAAGCAGCTGACAATCTGGATGTCGTAAGGGGGTCACTGAAAATCAGTGCTGAGGTATTATGCCTCAGGTATCCTGAGTGCCTGAGGACCGCCTCCTTGGTACAGTGGTTGACGCGTGAGCGTAGAACCGAGGGTCCTGGGTTCGATTCCCGGTGGAGACGAAAAAAAAAATGTCTCGGTCTGGCAGGACACAGAAGGCTGATCACCAACTTGTCCCTAAAGAAAATCGATCAGTGAAACAGATGTATGCATCTGCCCCTTACCCCACTACGGGGATACGGGACTTCACTTTTATCCTGAGTGGCTTCCTTTTTTAGCGCATGCAACCACACTTAAATTTATGTTTTCTATTACCTATGATTTATAATTTACAATGCTATTTTTTAAGTGTGTTGTGTGTGTTTGAATAAATGGTTTCTTTCTTTGTTCCTTTCATTGTTCCCGTTTCCCTGGGATTTTCGGGATAAAAACTATCCTGTGTTTTAATCCAACTTCTTTCTGTCTTTGCCAAATTTCATGAAATCGGTGATGAGCAATGAGCAATTGATTATTGAAGGTATAAAAAACATACAAACTTACGTATTTATAATATTAGTACCTATGACTAGATGCGCCCTTGCCATGCCCGCGTTCATTGGTGAAAATCTTAGATGAAAATAATCGTAGAGATAAATAAACAAAAACATATCCGTGTTTACTTATCGTTTTGAAATAAATCAAATTTTATCATTTGCCTTCGATACGATAATTTTTAAGCATAACAATATGTAATATTTAAATAAATTCAACGTTATTTTAACATTGCTGATCATACAGTCAGCAAATATTTTGAATTTGAATTCATAAATACAAAATTTTGCATGCTAATATTTATATGGCATAACATGTATGGACTTCCTGTATAAAATTGTAACATCTCCACACCATGTTTTATGCAAATAAAGAATTTAAATAACCCGCTATTTACACTGCATAATAACGCAACCATATTTTCTCGAATCTCGAAACTCGATACCTATTTAGTGAGATCGACAACCGTAGTAGGGGCTTCAGAAAAAGTTCACTCAAACAGAAAAAAGCACACGCGAGCTGTTTCTGGAAGTTATTGAAGTCGTGTTTAGGTTTTAATATATCCGTTGAGAGCTATTGAGGCGTGAAGTGAACACAAAACATTGAATAAACTCGTGTTCAACGATATTTTAACACGCTCTATGGGATCGATATCTATGTATACTAATATTATAAAGCTGAAGAGTTTGTTTGTTTGTTTGAACGCGCTAATCTCGAGAACTACTGGTCCGATTTGAAAAATTCTTTTAGTGTTAGATAGCCCATTTACCGAGGAAAGCTATTAGCTATATATCATTTCGCTAAGACCAACACGAGCTGAGCACTGTGGGTAAAACCGCGGAGTACAGCTAGTTTTTTTATAAATATACATTTGAAATAGCATTTGTAGTACTACTTACCTTGCTACTACTAGTAGTACTTTGGCTTCGAACGTGATTCATCCATACTAATATTATAATTTATGCGAAAGTAACTCTGTCTGTCTGTCTGTTACTCAATCACGCCTAAACTACTGAACTAATTTTCATGAAATTTGGTATGGAGATATTTTGATACCCGAGAAAGGACATAGGCTACTTTTTATCCCGGGAAAATGACGCAATCCCGGAAATCCCACGGGAACGCTATGCGGGTTTTTCTTTGACTGCGCGGGCGAAGCCGCGGGCGGAAACCTAGTATATTATATAGCTCTCACTCACTCAGAGATCACGTATATATATCGAGCATTGAAATAATTTTCGAAATCGGTCGAGTAGTTCCGGAGCGCATTCAAACAAAATGTTCAGCTTATGATCACAATATGTGATTACAGTGCATGATTTACACTTACACATAACACAACACATCTTATTGGTGAAGGAAAAAATCGTGGGAAAATGATCAAGAATCACAAGTTTGTAAACATGTGCAATCTGCCTACGTGCACTTTGTAGCGCCATAAAATCGTAGTAGATATGTAATATTATAATCTAAATCTTATATATATTTTTTTTATGTTATGTTATAGGGAGGCAAACGAGCGGACGCACTGCCTGGTGGTAAGCAGGTTGCGTCGCCCATAGACCATAACAGAGGTTATGGTTGTTGCCTACCAGAAGGATTAAGGGATTTGGAAGGAATTAGGGAGAAAGGGGCGAGGATGGGAGGGATTAAGGATAGGGGAGGAGAGGATGGGTAGGGGATAGGAAGGGATGTGGGCCTCCGGACCCCTCACTCACCGTACGGAACGCGACAGTAAACTGTCACTATGGCGCCGATATTCTGTGAGGGGTGTGAGGGTGTGGTAGGTACCTCCCCGGTGCGAGCGTGGCCCAGTTCGTGCCGAAGCATGCTCGACTCCCACTTTTCATGCTCATCACTTTTCATGCATGAAGCATGCTCAACTCACACTTTCAACATAATAACAAATTTGGTGATGATGATGGTTTATTTAGATTTGCCTGTTATAATAAAGCGACATAGTTTTTTCTTTTGATATATTTTTTGTTCGAAAAGCAAAATTTTCATTAGTTTTTGTTTTGTCATTCAATCAATTCGGTTTTAATGAATTAAACCTTTTTTCTCTAATTATTTGTGGACATCTCTGAATTACAAGACTTCTAAAAATTTCAATAATAATATAAAATATAAAATACAGAAAACAATCTTGTTATTTACTTACTAGTATAGCATTACATTATCTATGGTAGAGCTATTTTCCGGGCTATAAATTCGCAATAATTCAACCTAAATAAGTTTTCCGGTAAACCCACGCATCGGCATTTATAAAAATCACATTTTTATAATCCTATATTTGAAAAACAAAATGGCGTAATTAATGAATGATTTTGCAAATGTCTGCCTCGCAATAATGAGGTTGTAATTTAATCAGCTTTTGAAAAACCATTCATGCTTTTTAATTATTTTAATTGGCGATTTGGGAACCCTTTGGGAATATACAACGAAAATATAATTTAAAACTAATTGCTCCAGGGACTTACTTCCGAGTCAAATGTTTTATATGAATTTATTACGTACTAATAGGTATGTCTGGATATCATCAGCTTACTTTCATATGAATATCTTTGACAAAACAAACAGACAAATCAATATTAACTATATGTAATAGATGCACTATAAAAATAAAAACAAAAATTTCAACACATTATTTAAATTCATATTCGTACTTGCTATAAATTATCTTACACATATATTTGACCGTATGTGTCACAAACCATATGTTCTTGACCCCTAATCACGTGACCTTATAATGTTATCTAAATAATTAATTCATTTTGAAAAAATGTAGGAAGTGCTGAATGAAAGTTTCATTGTAACCTTGACGACCAAGGTCCGGTAAGGTGCGGTCGATTGTTACACTATCAATCTGTTGATAACCCGATCATTGTCACACCGTTTAAACGCTTTTTGAACTGTTTAAACCGAATTCAATTGACATACCATAAATATTAAAGTTTAGCTAGAAACCGCGGTGTTACTTAAGGGCGCGTATAAAGTCAAATCACCAATCAACTTTTAGTTGATACGTGTAATATTCAAGACCAAATATAAAAAATAAAATATATGTAAAACTTGATGATATTTTCGATTATATTGTCAGATCAAAAACATAAAATATTGAAATTGACTCGATAGAAAAAATTCACGAAGTTACCTCTAAATTTCACACTTTTACGTTTTTTACTGGACATGGTAATACTTATTATGATTTTTTTTTCATAAACAATTATATTAAAACATTTGCAAGATATTTGTCAGAGCATTTTGTGTAATTACTTTTAGTTTTGGTTTAATCACGATAAAACACTTTTGGCGCTTACTATATTTTTAATTACGCAAGAAATCATCTTCCATCGCACGTTCCGGGAGCTAAAAACATAATTCTATTTCATACATCAGACGCTATCGCTCCGTTGAGACGAGTAGACCACGCTAAAATTGCTGCGCCGTGTTTTATAATTACGCCGAATATTGATTTGTTGAAAATGGTAAACAACAAAATGAAAAGACTTAAGAAACGAGAACTAAAGAAGATTCAAATTGAAAAGATAACTAAATGTCGAAGGTTATAATAGTATTGTTATAATATTAATAAATAATAATTATAATATAAAAAGATAAGTCTTGATTTACCTATTTGAGAAAGTTTAGTTTCTGTAAAATAATTTCCGCGGGCTGAGTATTGACGCGATAGCAGCAGCAACTATAGATAGGTAAATAAAATTCATAGTGGTACCTTATTCTTACAGTCGCGGTGCAATCAATCAAGTCAAGAAAGATTTATAATATTATTATTACTATAGGCAGATCCTATGTTCGCTCCAGTAAATAATAATATAAATAATATGTAAACCGGTTGTGAATAGTACATATATTATATTATATTTACAATCTGTATTAGATAATCATACATAACATCTATACATAGGTATAACAAATTCGTACGAAAGTCAAAACTGTACTTACATTGAATAGGTATTTTTTTATAATATACATATGTATATGTATATATGTATATATAATATATTCATAATCTGTATTACATAGTAATATGTAGTACATATCTATACATAAATATAGTTTTTAGAATTTTTGTATGTCTGTCTGTATGTATGTCTGGGCTCTAATTTTGGTGCAGATATAGCTTGAGACCTGAGAAAGGTCATAGGATGAGTTTTATCCCGTAAATAAAAAAAACTGTCTGTGTTTGTCTGTTTGTTATTTAGTTAGTTATTAGTTTTTTGTTGTGTAGGTACTATTATATTATCCGGGAAATATAAAATAATAATTTATTTTGAAAACTGAAACACCTGATGCAGAACCGCAACAGACCACCTAAACTATAGATTCATTTGAGAAAGTTTATCCAGGCGAGTTTGGATATTATTATTTGTGTAAATTCTGTAAATTCGTTTCCGCGAATTGAGTATTCATGCGACGATATTTATAGATACCTACATTCATAGTGGGTACCTACAATTTACAAAGACACTTTTTATACTTAGTTATGTAGGTACCTAATTCCTACGGTCGCCTTGCAAATGCAATCAATCAAATCGGGAATGTTTTATAATATTATTATATATATACTATAATATATATATATATATATATATATATATATATATATATATATATATATATATATATATATATATATATATATATATATATATATATATATATATATATATATATATATATAATATTGTATGTTTGCTATGTTTGCTATGTTTGCTCCAGTAAATAACCAATACAAGTTGTGAATAGTAACTACACATTATATATATTTACAATCTGTATTAGATAATAATATTACAATCACATAGGTATAAAAAAAAATTGTACGAAAGTCAAAACTGTACATTGAATATTTTTACGGATACTTGGGGCGTGATTTTCAATCGATATAGGAGCCAAAAATATAGGTACATAGTTTATAGAATTTTTGTCTGTTTGTCTGTATGTATGTCTGGCTCTCTAAGCTCTAACTTTGATAGAGACTTTTAGCTTGAGACCTGAGAAAGGACATTGGATAGGTTTGTTCCCGTAAATCCTAAAAAAACTCTATGTGTCTGTTTGTTTGTACACGCCAATCTCCGGAACTATTGGACGGCTTTGAATGAAAGTTATTTTGTTGTGTAGGTATTATCTGGGCAATATAAATATACAAATTCGAAGATCTAGAATGTATGATGAGGGACCCTGAGATCACACTCTAACATTTATAGGAGTGACGTCAACAAAAATTGTTGCGTCTGATGGAAATTTTCTGTTGATTAAAAAAATCAAAGATCTGGAACATCTGATATAGACCCATAAGAGCCCAGCTACACATTTATAAGAATGACGTTTTACAAAAATTTTTCAGTCTGATGATTCAGTCTAATTTCACAGAACAATTTTAAATTTGGAAAATGTGGACCCTCACTCTCAACCTGTGTCTACTGACTATTGCCGCGCAGAAAAAAATACTCCAGAAAGGTACCTGCTAAAGTTACCAGCTCTCGATAAAATAATACGTAAATTTCGAAGAACTTTGTAATATTTTATAAAGGATAATTTTTATTTTTATTTTTAGAATAATTGCTGAGTCGAAAAATGTCGTACAATCTAATAGTCCATTGAATAAAAAGTTCTAGAGTGCGTGAGTTAGTAACGTAAGATGTTTCTTCGGAAACATGTCCAGAGTCCCTAGGTAATAAACATACTAAAACCCCGGGCCACTAGGAGGAGCCCCGGAGTGGGGGGAGGGGGAAAATGGGTCCATTTTTTCATTTTTCGCTTAAATCTCAAAAACGGTACATGTTAGAGAAAAACTTTCAAGGAAAAGTTGAAAGGCCATAAAATTATCTACAAGTTGTACCTGAATCATTTTTTCCTATATCCTACCGTTTCTGAGTTATACGCAGTAAAACATGATTTTGGCTCAAACAATTTCCACATCAATCGATCAAAAAATATTTCTTTCTTCCAAAAAACTCAAAAGTGCAACTTGTGACCGGTACTGATAGATTGCTCTTAATTAGGTCTATAATTGGTAAAATAAACACATTCCTCCATGGAAGCCTTTAGGAGGAATCGATTGTCAAAATATTATATTATGGTAGTTTGAGTTACTGAACTTGATCTTTTTATTTTTTTCTTCCAAAAAACTCATAAGTGCAACTTGTGACCGGTACAGATAGATTGCTCATAATTGGGTCTATCATTGATAAAAATACCAGATTCCACCATGGAGGCCTTTAGGAGGTATTGAATTTTATTAGGGTAGTTACGATACATGAACTTTTTAACTAACTACCCTAATAAAATTCAATTCCCCGTAAACGCCTCCATGGTGGAATCTGGTATTTTTATCAATGATAGACCTAATTATGAGCAATCTATCTGTACCGGTCACAAGTTGCACTTTTGAGCTTTTTGGAAGAAAAAAAATAAAAAGTTCATGTATCGTAACTACCCTGATAAAATTCAATTCCCCGTAAACGCCTCCGTGGTGGAATCTGGTATTTTTAGCAATGATAGACCTAATTATGAGCAATCTATCTGTACCGGTCACAAGTTGCACTTTTGAGTTTTTTGGAAGAAAAAAATAAAAAGATCAAGTTCAGTAACTCAAACTGCCCTAATATAATATTTTGACAATCGATTCCTCCTAAAGGCTTCCATGGAGGAATGTGTTTATTTTACCAATTATAGACCTAATTAAGAGCAATCTATCAGTACTGGTCACAAGTTGCACATTTGAGTTTTTTGGAAGAAAGAAATATTTTTTGATCGATTGATGTTGAAATTGTTTGAGCCAAAATCATGTTTTACTGCGTATAACTCAGAAACGGTAGGATATAGGAAAAAATGATTCAGGTACAACTTGTAGATAATTTTATGGCCTTTCAATTTTTCCTTGAAAGTTTTTCTCTAACATGTACCGTTTTTGAGATTTAAGCGAAAAATGAAAAAATGGACCCATTTCCCCCCTCCCCCCACTCCGGGGCTCCTCCTAGTGGCCCGGGGTTTTAGTATGTTTATTACCTAGGGACTCTTGACATGTTTCCGAAGAAACATCTTACGTTACTAACTCACGCACTCTAGACCCCCCTTGGAGGGACTCATTCAATGGACTATAACCAAATTAATCAAAATAAAGTTCTGGAGGAATGTGTGTCGTCGACTGCGTATGTTTATTTAAAAATAGTATCTATACTCGCTATTTCGACAGACTTTTTTTACGGATTCGTGCTCTATACTGTTTCCCTAATATTGTTTTTTTTTTATATATTACATACAGACAGTTTTTTTATTGTTTTATAATATGTATAGATTATCATTAATAATTATAAACAAATAATAATAAAAAGACATATTACATAATTTGTGATGATTTCAACTTCACTGTTTTATACAATTATTTTAGACAACATACCTACTAACTACCGAAAATACGCGTTGAACGAGCGAAGAATATTGTGTATAATTTAGCGTGCGATGAACTTTACGTACGTTGGATGAGCCGGGTGTATGAGGGTATTGTGAGGGCGCGCGGCATGGCGCGTAATGGGCGAGGCTTAATCGTAGAATTATCTGGCTTTATACGCCCTCTTAAGCGGTACCCCAAAGTGGGTGGTTTTTCCAAAATTTCACGACCCGATAAAAATAAACATACGTCCATTCACTTTAAATATTTGTAAGATTCTTTTAAACATGAAGCAAATATTATAATTGCAGAGTTACTCTATTTTAATGTTAAGTATGTTTAAACAGATTTTTTTATTAAGCTGGTGAGAATAGGTAATTATTAATATTATAAATGTGAAAGTTTGTATGGATGTTTGTTACTCTTTTACGCAAAAACTATTGAACCGATTACAATGAATTTTAGCACACATATAGAGGGTAACTTGGATTAACACATAGGATAGGTTTTATCCCGGAAATCCCACGGGAACGGGAACTATGCGGGTTTATCTTTGAAAATGCGGGCGAAGCCGCGGGCGGAAAGCTAGTAACTAATATGTATACCTAAGCTTTTGTTTGTAGTAACTTTGGGGGTTGGAAAAGGGATAGGAAATGTATAGGAGCAGAGGAAAAGAAAACCAGTATTACATACAAGTTTGTTTGATATACTAAAAAAAAGCATTGCGATATTCACCGTGACTATGCTAATTAAATTATTATGATCGGATTATGTAGAAATTTATTTATATTTCTTTGATAAACTCCACGTGTAATGTGATCTAAGAAAGTCTATAAAATACAACTCTGCAGACTGCACGACTTATTTGTTATCTTAGTGCTTTATCCAAACTAATTATTATATTTCGAATAATATTACTTAATTAAATCAACACAAAACATACTTAAATTTGTTTTATAATAACTAGAAAATGTTATTAAATAGTCGTTTTTCAAATAATAAATTGTGTTCTGAATCTAATGAAAAAATAGTCTTAATTAGTGCAAAATTGCAGGCTCCATTAATGAAGAAATTTCAAAACTTCTTTATTTATTACTTTATTACTCCAAAACATAACCTAATTCTTAATTAATTCCTATAATTGGCGGTCTTATCTATACATAGCGATTTCCTCGCAAATCCTCCTATTCTCAATTTATCGAGCATAGGAGAGAAAATCGTCTCAAAGGTTTTGATTTTGAATTAGAAAAACAAACAAACAGTCATCCCTGCGACGTGTGCGTTATTTAATATTCATTGTATTATGTATATCATGTAGGTGTTCTTGTTTCTCCAACAAGAGCAACGCAACAGGGAAGTAGTCATGAATATTATGTATAAAATAACAGTAATTTTAATATCTATCGATGACATAATGACTCAACAATGATTACAGTCAGGTGTCCCTATTAAGCATACTTTACAGAATGTTACTAGCCTCAATAATTGATCAATTACTTAACAATGCAATGCTGTGAATAAATTCATTCGCTCAACCACAGACATGTATATTTAAGTAGACAACGCAAGTACCGCGATCTGTATGAAAACCAAGCGTGTCATATTTTTTGTACTGACCTTGACGCGTTATGACGTCACGAGCGCTTTTTAGTGATGTTAATTTCATTTTACGCTAAATCGATTAGGCCGCCACTCGCGCGGCGATTCTAGTATCGTCCTATCCCATCGAAGTAAATCGAAAGAAATCAGATCAAACTAGATCTATGTCTAAGAGGTAGTCAAATAAATGAATCGTAATCGATTACTAAATCGATTCAAGACAGAAAAATGATAATTACCATAGACAGAGGGATGATAAAATAAAGTTATAAACCTTTTAATATTCTAACAAGTAAACTAATGTGTTTTAGCTTTTTCTTACATATGCCCATTGAGTTACCATGTACTACGTACTAGAGAGGCCATCGAAAGAAAGTAATGAAACTGTCAATCAATCAATCTTTATGTCCCGTTGCATCGATCCATTTTCCTTTTATGTTCGGGTTACTTGGAAAACTGAAAAAACAAACATAGTCTAAGCAATAAGGAGTTTTCTTAAAAAACTCCCAAGATGACACTTTAACTAATGGCGTCCATGTCATAATATTTATTTTTAGTACCTTTGTATTAAAATACTTAAAAGTTCTAGGTCAAGTCGTATTAAATGACAAAAAAAATCTATGCCTTTTTTTCTGAAAAATTGCTCCTTCAAATTATCATTTTTCTGTTCGATTATAAAATCGATTAGAATCGAGAACTGTTGCATCAAATGAACATCACTAACCACAAAATTGGACAGAAAAATGAGAACAGAAAAATGAGAAGACGCTATTCATTGCTTGTTATCATACGACGCGATCTTTACCGTGCCAAGTAAAAGCCGCAATGTATTCCGAATCATTTCGTATGATTTGGTATCCGTGTTTGTCACGATCGTTTTCCACAGATATTCTTTATTTGATTTTAAAATAAATAGTGCATATTCTGATTAGAAAATTACTTACCGGTGGAAGGAAACATCTCTGCTAACTCGGCCACTCACAGCTGTGGAGTTTCTACAGTTTATAACGGCGCATTTCGGCATTTTACTTTATTCAGCTTCACGTCTTTCCTTGGCGAACTGCAAGCGCGGACTGAGTGTAGGCCAGCGTCAAGTAAGTTTCATAAACTTAGTTTGGACACGGGAAGTACATACACTCGCTTAGTCTATCTTGATACATGTCTGTGCGCTCTACGCAGTGTTGCCATATTGAGACGCTAGAGGGCGCTAGTTTACTAGATAATTTTAAACAGAATTGAACAAAAAAGTGCAATAGTATTCTGAAGAAGTAGGTAAGTTTTATCGGAAAAATAACTGCATGGATCGGGCTTGGCACGGGGCACCTGTGGCACAGCATATTTAAGCTTATATGGGTGCCATCGTTCATAATTTTTTGTAATGACACAAACCACTTTTAGTACGCTCAATCTGTATTCTATTATCAACCAATATTAGTCACTCGCTAGGTACTCCCCATAAGTAAATAATGATAATATGGTATTTCCTTGCTAAACATTAACATCCTATCCTATCCTTTTCCCACTAATATTATAAATGCGAAAGTTTGTGAGGATGGATGTATGTGTATGTTTGTTACTCTTTCACGCAAATACTACTGAACCGATTACAATGTAATTTAGCACAGATATAGAGGGTATCTTGGATTAACACAAAGGATAGGTTTTATCCCGAAAATCCCACGGGAACGGGAACCATGCGGGTTTTTCTTTGAAAACGCGGACGAAGCCGCGGGTGGAAAGCTATAGTACTTAGTAGTATTATAATATTATATGTGCTTATATATATACGTTGTTGTCAGTACTATAACAGGTAGAAGACATATAGTCAGTTTGTTAGTGTACAAACCCGTTGTCCCTGAGCGGTCGAGCATCGAACCTTTTTTCTTGGAAGCAAAGGGGGAATATTATAGACTGTAGGATTTTGATTAGAGCAAAAATGTTATCAAATCATGAAGATATATAGTTTGTGCGAGAGCTAGTAGGTAATAAAAATAAATAATTGTAATCACAGTTTCTGCGTGTATTAGTATCTACTTCAGTTAACAAATCGTTTAAAATGTAATAAAAACTTGATGAGTTCTCGAACAATTAATTGCGCGTTTTAATTATAGTTTTTATTTCGCTTTGAATTAGATAATAATTGTATTATGTTGGATGTAAGTGTGCAATTGTTATTGCTTAATAAGAACCTATTAGTATATGAGAAGTACTAATTAAATTATTATATGGATACTGTATACTTTATCCTGTATTCAAAACAAATTAAATATTCCATCTTTTGAACGTAAGAAAGAAGATCTAAGCCCGCGCTTTCACCTGTAAAATGTTTGTAGTTTAGGCATACATTTTACTTTATTACTTTAAATTATTATGCTCTATAATATGTGCTTAGAAATCACGTTGAAGAAGACGTTGGGGTTGCTCTTAAAGTATCTACTTGATTAAATTATTTATTAATATTATGATCTGTGTGTTTCATTAATTTTATGAATAAAATAAATTGTAAAGTACATTGTTGTTTTATTTATTTAATCCTTTCCAAAGAAGCACTAGAGCAATTATTTTAAAAATAATAAAGTAGGTATAGAAACAAACCTGTAACTACATAATATTATCAGTACATTGCACCCATTGAGGGATTTCCCGGTTGCGGTTGGTAGCTTTTAACTTGAACTTGAATTGAGAAAATCGTTATGGAATATTTATATTTAATTTTAGTTTGCATTGGAATACGTAGAAAACACTTATATTTCTTGAGAAATTGAATTCAATGAAAGTAAGTACTGTATAATTTGAGTTTTGTTTTTCTATCAATTTATGCTAAAGCGTAGGTATGTAATTAATTCCGGGCGGTGGAACGGGGAATGTAATCCATCGTCCGGTGCGGTGAGGCGGCTTGAGACGTGTTCCGCTCATGCCGCCAACGGGAGGGAAGAGCAGGCAAACTACCTTTCCTGTTCTTGGCTTGCGCCTGGCCTGGAGACGGGCTGCCGCCGAGGGGGTCGCGGAAGAATTCCAACAAATACCCGCGGCCCCATCATTAAAGCGGCTCGACGGAACACAGTGGGGTTTTAGTCGGTAAGAATCCGACATAACCCACGGCTCCTTCCCCGGGGGCCGTGGGTATCTTTGGAAGATTTCCCCACTATAAAAAAAAAAAAAAAAAAAGGTATGTAATTAATTCACTTTAGATTTAAAAATCGTTGAATAAGCTTTTCGGAAATTGAAACTAAATGGCGTTTTTAACTGGCCAGCAAATCCGTTTTCTACTAGATTTGACCCGTACCTTCACACACGCATCCAGTAAAAAGCTTGCCTATGTGCTAATCCAGACAATAATCTCTTTCTGTATAAAACTTAATAATCATACATACCTACAGATTACAGATCCCGCTAGATGGCACGAAAGAATAATTTCAGAAAGTCAATATTATTAGCAGAGATATTTCCGCCTAAAATTCCACTTACCTTATAATAGAACTTTGATAGATAAATTTATTGACATTATTTTAAAAGAGCAACTATGGAGTTTCTTGCCGATTCTTCTCCATAGATACTGCTTTCCGAATCGGTGGTAAATGTTAAAAATACTATGTAATGACGATTCGAAAGTGCTACTAAATAGTAGTCTAATTGAATAAATGAATGTTTGAGTTTGATACATAATTCGTCATATCATTACTTATGAAAATACCACAATTGATTGACGACAAGACGACATTTGTCACAAAGATAATATATAGGTAGTTCTATATAGTGGTGTGTGTGGTATAAGGTTGGGTCGCCTAAGATCGGATGTGATATAAGATCGGATGCATGGAATAACTCGCAAACTAGGCAATATTCTCTACTGCTACCAACACTACTAGATCCGCCATTTTGTTCTGCCCCTCTCTTCACTCTGCGGCCGGCCAGCGACCAGACGAGACGTGTACACAGGTGATTCAGCAGAAAAGTGTATTTTGTGGCGAAAATCGTCGATCCGATCTTACCTACAAAATTTTGATGGCTCATTGTGGAGAGTACTTTCATTGAAATAATGTAATTAATTATTTTGGGGCAGAATTAGCGAATCCTCTTTCCATCTGTATACTTTGATTACGCCTAGGACGTTCACAACCCAAGATCCGATCTTCCCTCCCAATGCCGAAGATCGGACCGAAGTTTAGCTCTTGACTGCGCCTTATGCAATAATGCGCAATAATTATTAACTTTTAATATATTTAACTATCCAATGACGCTATGACTA
Organism: Colias philodice; assembly: GCF_061535455.1. Lineage (NCBI taxonomy): Eukaryota > Metazoa > Arthropoda > Insecta > Lepidoptera > Pieridae > Colias > Colias philodice. The sequence goes on along the minus strand of NC_143106.1, from coordinate 10,086,340 downwards.
TCAGACCTTAGGTACATTTTCATTATTTAGTCCTAGAACACGGAGGATAAAAGTTTGAGAAACTTAATTAGGATGAGGAGGGAAGACCGGACTAAAAAAACGCAATAAAAAAAAAACTTCTTTGTCAAATTTTTTGAGGAATTTCCTGACTCAATCATTGATGCTCAATGTATGGACGTAAGTCCGGATGTTTTCCTAATGTTAACATTATTATTAAACGCATAGAAGTGAAGATACTACATAGTCCGATCTTCGGCCGAACTGTTATTTTCTTCACTATGGTAAGTCGAAAAAAGTCTGCTTTTTAGGCTCTAAATTTGCTTAGATAGATAGCATCTACGCAAACCAAAAAATTAGGGGTTAAACAATATTTTTTTGTCATCAATTTACAGTTGACCGCAACAGAAAAACGACATCGAATCATGAGAAATAAAATAAAAAATACAGTACGTATAAAATTTTTGGCATATGCGTCCGATCTTAGGCGACCCAACCTTATTCTAGGAAAATACCAGATATCTGTGGGGTTTTACCCGGTGTAATGAAATGCACTAAGCTATGTGCGTGGCTGTGAAACCCACTTGATTAAGGTCAGGAATTCAGAACTGGTATGGGGACGAGAATCTGCGATACTACTAGATCTGAATCCAAATAGTTTACATATAGTGCAATATTATAAGGGGTAAGGTTAGATTTTTCGTAAATTTGATATGGATGAATACAAAAATTACTTTACTGATTATGAAAATACTTACACTTTTATAGCGTTTCCTTTGATATTGATATTTATTAACATTCAATCCCGGTATCTATAGAGTCAGAGTTAAATCTTACAGAAGACCGTAGTGAATGTTATTGCAGATACAAAACTGGAAGTTACAATATTGGTCACACTAATTAAATAGATGACCTACGAAACGATGGCTGTTAAAACTGTTAAAAACTTCTTTCTTTCATATTCAATGGATAGATAGATATAATTTAGATACCTACTTATAACAGTTCAGTGAAAAAATACAAATTGAAAAACTTCCATCATTTTTGACATGAGAAAATCAGGTAAAAATCTCTCGATAACGCCCAGAGTGAAGAATAATGAATAATGTTTAGTCGCCGTCGTCATCACAATGATTCTGTTCAATAACGACATTTTAGCACTTAACAATAATTATAAGTTCTCACATTATATTATCAAACAAGAAACATGCCTACATCTGTTAAAGTGCCTTGTACAGATCAATTATAAAATAATAATCGTAATGTATATCTTAGGCGGTTTGTTTACGTTACGTTTTATACAGGTAAGTAAAAGATCTATTTGTAATATCAAATTTCCTTAAGAATAGTTTACGAGGCATTCTTACACCTAAAAAAAATATATAAAAAAATTTTGCCAGTTCATAGCTGTTGGTTACTTATTAGACTGCGGTTTGAGACACGAGATTTTTTTTTTTTTTATAGCATTGGAAGGCAAACGAGCAGACGCAATGGCCGATGTTGATGGCAAAGTGCGTCGCCCATTGATAGACGTCCATAACATGCGTTATGGGTGTTGCCTACCATAGGGGGGAATGGGATGGGATAAAAACGGTCTTAAGGAGAAAGGTGGAGCTAACCGTGAATTAGGTAGCGGTGTGCTTTTGGCCTTTAAGAAACACATATGCTTTTTTCTTGAAATAACTCAAGTCGTAGTTCCTCGGAAAGACAGTCGATGGCAGATTATTCCAGATCTTACATGTCCGTGGAAGAAAGCTACAGTTACGGTTTTTTATTGATTGATGATACATTATAAAGACGAATGTTTGTGATGATTTATTTCCCTCATTCGGAAACCATCAGATAGATCCTTTGTTATTTGGAAGACTCAGTGCTATTAACTCATCATCTACTAACGATTAGATATATCTACTATATAAATAGTAATTTTTTTAATACTACTAATTTTTTAATAAAATTTCGAGAACTGTTGTGAATGCTGTGTACCTGTTATTGATAAATGCATAATATTAATGAATTTATAATATTTGTGTTTAAGTTGGTGTGCCAAATAAATATATTTAAATAAATAAATAAATAAATTTTATTTTAAATTTTTATTTAAGTATCAACGCAAGCGTTCATTAAAAAATCCATATTATGGATACCAAGAATTTTCAATTGAATAATTAAGACGATAAAAAAAATAGCATCTAAATTTCTATTTTAGGGCGAGGTCGACCTCGTGAAACTGTGCGTAATTTATTCCCAATGACGAACAAACTAATAAATTAAAAAAAATAATAATATATTATATAAATGTATATAGCCTTGATCCGCTCATGTATATTCAGCCTAAATGAAACTATGTGACGCATTTTAAGTTTTAACGCCTATTTCAGCGAGCTGACAACCCTGATAAAGTGATAAAATATAATTAAATCTATATTGTATCTGGCAATAATGACAATAATTAATCACTTATATCCGGTATTAGTTCGTAGCTTCCGGTCAGGACTCGGTTACTGTTACTCAATATTTAATTATATTTATTTGAAACTAATAGAATTATCTTGTTTGTTTTTGAATATGGTAATGAGATTAAATTGATTAAAATTATTAAACGTGTCGGAAGTCAAGACTGTTTGAGTTGCAGAGGTAATTAACTCAGGTCAAGTCAAACTAACAATTAATTTGGTATTATCATAGAAATCTAAATAATTGACACCTTGTTATTTAGATTTCTATGGGTATTATTGCCGAGGTGAGGATAGGTAAACGATTTACCTTTTTAAAGCCCATGCAAAACTAAGGAAAGTAATTATGTATGAAGAACTTTTGAAGAAACTTTAGATAGGAAATTTTTAAGTGTAGTGTTGTATAAATAAATAAATATTACATAAAAGCTTTATATAAGGTAATTTGGCATTCTTTGGATATTACCAAACGCTTTTCAAAAATGCTATTAAATATTTAAATATATTTACATTTTTATTAGCTACTATATCACATCGTTAACCTTAATATGTTTTGCTTAAAAACATGCAAATGTTAATTTCAATGCAAACATTAGGTACCTACTTACAGTGGTATAATCCGTATGGGCGAAAAGTGAAAATTTAGTATTCAAGCATTATAGTTTGCTAACAAACTATAAGAACATTGAGTTCTAATTTTTCATTTTTGCTGAGCCAGGACCCTTTCACAGCCATAACACTTATTAGCAACCTATTTACTTATTTATTTATTATGTATTAAATTGTCATGTGTTTTGTGTTTTTTATTTGTATTTTTTCTATGTTAAGTATTGTGATTTTCAGTTGTAATAATGTGTTATTTTTGTGAATAAATGTTTGTCTATTGTCTATTGTCTATTGATGATAAAATATTCTATCTTGATGCTTTTTACTTTTATCTCTAATATCTCTCTAAACTCTATCAGAACCTATAGGTATATCATATATGAGAAAGGTAGGTACATCACGTTAAGACCATCAGGAACGGAGCACTGCGGGTAAAACCGCGCGGCACAGCTAGTGTTTTATAACAAAAACGAAGGTTATGGACACATGTTTTATTTATGTTTTTCATACTTTATTCTGTTATTGAAATATTTTATATGTAAAATACATATTAGATATTGTATATTTCAAATCAATTTACTTCTTACGAGGTGATGACGTACATGTAATATAAAAAGCTTTTAAAATGTATTAAAATATTATTTAATTTGTATATTAAATTAATTTTATCCAATGTTTTTTTAAAGACTTGAATTTTAAAGTATATTTTGTGATGTGACGTTAGAAAAATAATAAATGATTTAACTATTGCACAATATTCTTATTAAAAGAGAAAAATGTTACAATGAAAATTAATTCTTTACTAATTTTTGAAGTGAAACTTCTTTAGGCGCGTTGAGACTTGAGAGGGCAGGCGACGAATTTGGTACCTATATTTGTATCTTGCCAAAGAAGTTTCACTTCTGACACGTGTGCTCGGCGCACACGTTCTTTTCTTTGTCTAGATACAGACTATACAGCATAAAATATATTCTGTGTCACAAAAAATATTTTCAATTTAAAAAACCATTAATTGCAACAAACCACGGAAGTCTTTAATGTAAATCATTCTTGAATAAAACAATGAATGACAATACCGCGAAATGATTTTCCTCATTTCATTGAGTTTTTCGCGAAAGTTATTAGTTTCCATCGCTTGAGGTCGCGGCTGAGGCTACGATGTTTTCCGCAAAGACCTCAAAAACTTACCTGACTGCGAAAAAAGGAGGGCTATGTTGTTGACTTTTTACTTGAATTGTCCTTGTAATTAGAATAGGCTGCATAAATTAGGAGTCGGGTTTTTTGTTATTATAATAATTATTATTGTTTATTCGTATAAACTCAAGTATTTATGAATAGTCATATTTTAAAAACTACCACCGATTCGGATAGTAAATGCTAAATTTTGTAGTATTTGAGTGTAACAGCTTGTAGTTAGTTTTAAATTCAGATAGGCTGCTTAAAATGTAGAGGTAGAACCGATTTGACACTTTTTGACGTAAATTTTTAGGTTGTATGATCCCTACTATAATATTATAAATGCGAAAGTAACTCTGTCTGTCTGTCTGTCTGTTACGGTTTCCCCTCATAAACCTCTCAACCGATTTTGATGAAATTTGGCACAGACAATCTTTAGTCCCTGAGAAAGAACATAGGCTACCTTTTATCAAAACACCACGCGGGCGAAGCCGCGGGCGGAAGCTAGTATAGTTTATAGATAGTCAATACTACTGATTTTCTTAAATCTTGCACCATGTATATATTATTTTGCTCAGCTTTTTCTCTAAAATACATATATACATTTATTATACTATTCTGCTTAAATCAGTAGCATCAAAATAAACGTAACTAACTGCGTAGCTCGCAAAATGGATTCGCTCTACAAAACTTTTATTTAACGAATTTGTTATAATCTCAGGTTACTTCCTCGTGAATTTAATTTATTTTTTAAATGTCAAACAGTCGTACGTGCCTGTTATATTTGCACAAAAAACTAGACGCCAATAAAAAGAAAACGTTTAGGATACGCAGACTTCCCGATTTAGTTCCTAAAAAATGGTTCTTAGATTTATTGGGTTAATATAATATCAAGTATCTTATATATAGTTATCAATAAAGTATTGTCTAAATCTATTTAAATAAAACTCAAAGGTGACTGATATAGTGATCTATCAACGCACAGCCCAAACCACTGGACGTATCGGGCTGAAATTTGGCATGCAGGTAGATGTTAGGACGTAGGCATCCACTAAGAAAGGATTTCCCGAAATTCTTGCGGGAACGGGGAAAAACAGGGATGCACGTAGAAAGTCGTGGGCGGAAGCTATAAGATATTAAATAATAATGCAATTGTCTAATCCCACTCATCCAACAAATGTCTAATCCGGAATCCCACTAATCCCACGGTGTATTAAATCATATTTTTACATTCATGATTCAGTTATATATGTTTTATACATTTTACTTCTTATTTTTTTATATTTTATAACTCATCTGCTAAATTATTTATTTAAAATTTAAATATTAATGTTTATGATAAGACCAGCGATATCCAGGGCCATCTTAATTTTATATCATATATTTAGTACTACTAGCTTTCCGCCCGTGGCTTCGCCCGCGTTTTCAAAGAAAAACTCGTTCCCGTAGGATTTCCGAGATAAAACCTATCCTATGTCCTTTCTCGGGTATCAAAATATCTCTATACCAAATTTCATGCAAATTGGTTCAGTAGTTAAGGCGTGATTGAGTAACAGACAGACAGACAGAGTTATACTTTCGCATTTATAATATTAGTATGGATTAATAATTATCATGGTGTTCGCGTATGCATTAACAATTATGAATACCTATAGTAAAAACAAATAAGTTACATAACTATAAATAGCCGCAAGCACATAATAATTAATTCAATGATTTGCATGTTTATATCACTAATTATTATTCGATTATATCTTTAAGTACCAATTGCAGATCAAATTTGATATCACGTATTTCCTTGCAATATTTTGTTAATTCAGCCACGAAAAGGTGGACTCCAGACTATCAACAAACTAGGGCTGTATTATGAACACTGCATGCTGATTGGCTGAGCGACACGTGCCTTGTTATCTTGTGTTTTTGTAAAAAAATGCATACTAATATGGCAATGAATTTTTGATACTATCTCTATACGGTCTTGAGATCGATAAGATAGGTAGATAATTTAAATACCATTATAATTTATAATACATAATTTATTCTTATAATTATATAATTATCTTGTTGTTGTTGATTCACATTACTTCTATAATCTACACTACACTCTACAGTACAAGTTATAATTACTATTTTCTATGTATACTTACAATATCAGGTTGCAAAATTTGTATGAGCGCGTTAATCGGATACACTACAGGTTCTAATAAATAAAAATGAAAATATTTTGTTATTGTATTTAGATTGAAAGCATTTTTATTTTTTGGACATCACAAAGTTGCAAACATTACTTGCTTGTGGTTGCAAATATAAAATTGTCCAATAAAAACAGAGACATGGTTAAAACACAGAAGTTTTGAAGTAAAACTTCTTTAGCGGCGTTGAGCACTTTTTCTGTAATAATCTTAAACTCGCGTCAGGACACGTGACCTGATCGAAAAAGCTAAGACGTAAATATCAAACATGCTCAACGTCAATAATCAAGTTTTCACTTCTGCCGGCACTCACGGAGTGCAACCCGCCTTTTTTTTTAATATTAATTATGTGTTTATTATGTGGGCCAATCCCGGCGGCACTGCAATGCCGGGCCGACCCGTGACGGGAGTGGAGCGAGCCCCGAACATCCCGTCGGTTTACAAAAATCAGTTTAATATACTGGTCCCGCTGTGCGGGAACTTTCAGATATTAAGCTGAAAAGAACAGATACTACACTTTGATCTTAGCCAAAAGGCCGAGAAGCGATACCTAAACTAAGGTCTAGGGATTATTTACGTTGCCGGAAAAAAATAACAATAGCGCGATCTAAATATGATATTATGGTGATAGCGACATCTGTTGGCAAAATACTGTAATTAAAATTGCTTTCGCAATTGGTACTTACTTGATACTTACACCACTAACACATAAATAAGAACGTTGTATCTTTGGATTTGCAGTTTTTAAAAGAAAAAAAGAATGTTTTTGTCTATGAATCTTTCGTCTTCATTATATGCATACACGTGCACGCCTTGTCTTTCCGGTCATAGGTAGTAGGTACTAGCCGGATGATAAATATTAAATATAATATGTATACAGCAAACTAATCAATTAATAAATGACTTACATGACTTGCAGTTTAATATGTTGCATGTTTATGTTGCGGGTAAAGTGTCGGTTTTGGACATTTTAAAAACACCTATTTTTACGCTTTTCTCACCTCGCCTCATTTATACTCGTTTTAGTCCCATTTTAAACGATAATAATGGTCGTTTGTAATTTATTTATAAGTACGGAATAATTTTTGAATTTGTCTTTTAAACATTTTATAATAATAGACAATTATTGTGTTCTCAGAAAATGTTTTCATTCATATATTTACCTGTGAAGTCATGAATTTCTAAATTTCGTACATAATTTTTGTATTTACCATGTAAAAATTATACAATATTTTATGGTCATTAGACACAATTTTAATAATGATAATATAAATGAGGGTAGTCGGCTAATGGTTTGGGTCTCTCGTAATTGGACGGCCGCTCGTTCAGTTGTCATGGTAACGTAGCTGCTTAATTTATTAAAAACTAGCGGTCCGCCCCGGCTTCGCCCGTGGTACATATTTACGTTTTCTCTACATAAGAACCATCCTCGTACTTCAAGGAATATAATAAAAAAAGAATTATCGAAATCGGTTCAGCCGTTCTCGAGTTATGCGCTTACCAACACATTTTGCGATTCATTTTTATATATAAGACTAGCGGTCCGCCCCGGCTTCGCCCGTGGTACATATTTACGTTTTCTCTACATAAGAACCATCCTCGTACTTCAAGGAATATAATAAAAAAAGAATTATCGAAATCGGTTCAGCCGTTCTCGAGTTATGCGCTTACCAACACATTTTGCGATTCATTTTTATATATAAGATTAAAAATTATGACCGTAGAAGAAATATTCTCAAATATTTTCAACTTCAAAAAAAGAAGTTCTCATTTTGAATGTAATGTTTGAAATATACTTACGGTTGAAAACAGAACCTCCTTGTTTTAAGTCAGTTAAAAATTGAATGCGAGTCGACAAAATTTTATCAATTGTATATATATGTAAATGTTGAATCACATGTTGCGATATCTCCGATTCAAACTCTAGCCTTTTCTGTTCTTGTTTTCATGTAGGATATCTTTTCAACTGGAGTTTAAATTAGAAATTCGAAAAAAACACGTTAACACAATACAACTTTGCCTGCCTAAGAGTGTATGAATTCAAATTATTTACAAGAATGTAGTTATATTATATCAATATTGAAACAAAGCAAGTAAATGGCGATGATGATGTGTGGTCACATGATTATAGGTGTTGATGATTTAAATATTACTTCATTAAAGTATGAATTAAAATTATCTAGACACAATCTAAATTAATTGAATTTGTTTATTAACCGCAACATACATTGCAAGTGGCAACAAGCAATAACAATTATCAATTTATCGGTTCAATCATACAAAGCTATTCAGCATTACAATTATTGTAAACTTTTGTATTGCGCACATTAAATTCTTTCATTTACATAATAGTAAATAGTTACTATTAAACATTATATATTATAGGATATCTGTTCTATATCCTTTGAATGAATCGAGAATAGTCCATATTATGTTATAGTCAAACCCCGAAGCTCGGACACTCCTAGGTTGGACTGGTCAAACCTCAGATTTGGTATAATGACTTTGTCAAAGCCCAAATAAATGTAATATTTCGTCCTTTTACTAAACAATTTTCGTCAGTCGTTTAGTCCAGTCTGTGGGGAAATGTAAAAGCCTCTGCTCTACAAAAGGTGGCGTAGAAAATGTTTTGAAACAATATTGTTTAGGTATGAAAGGTTAATAAAAATCCAAGTTTTCGACCTTGACGGACCCAGTCGCTAGCCGCCATCTTGAATTAAAGGTGCTAAAATTAGGTATATTTTAAATAACTTCTCAATTGTTTACTAAATCACAAAAGTGTCTATGAGGGGTTCAAAGAAGACAAAATTACCTACATTTTTTTTATACATGATTATTCTGTAAGTCTTAAAGGTAAAAAGTTACAAGTGACGGAAATAATAATATTTACAGAAATCATATAATTTTAATTTTGTTTAAAAATTGTGCAGCAATCTTTTTTTATTCTTTTTGATGGCCCGGGCTGGTTAATGGTGGCTTCTTCATTATCGTCGCTGAAATTTTCTGTTTCATTGTCTGTATTTTTAGTTTCCAACCATGAAATTTCGTCGATTAAATTTAGGTACTTTTTATTGATAACTTTATGAATCGTTCATATCGGATATCTTCTAAGGATTCCTTATCCATGTCCCCTCCGTAAAAAGTTACTAGAAAGCGTGCTCCAGCGTCTTCGATTTCTTCTGGTCATGATGACGAAATTTCATGGTTGGAAACTAAAAATACAGACAATGAAACAGAAAATTTCAGCGACGATTATGAAGAAGCCACCTTTAACCAGCCCGGGCCATCAAAGAGAATTAAAAAATGATAGCTGTACAATTTTTAAACAAAATTAAAATTATGTGATTTCTGTAAATATTATTATTTCCGTCGCTTGTAACTTTTTACCATTAAGACTTACAGAATAATCATGTATGAAAAAAATGTAGGTAATTTTGTCTTCTTTGAACCCCTCATAGACACTTTTGTGATTTAGTAAACAATTGAGAAGTTATTTAAAATATACCTAATTTTAGCACCTTTAATTCAAGATGGCGGCTAGCGCCTGGGTCCGTCAAGGTCGAAAACTTGGAATTTGATTAACCTTTCATACCTAAACAATATCGTTTCAAAACATTTTCTACGCCACCTTTTGTAGAGCATAAATACCTACAGACTGGATTAGTTGTCTTGCTGAGGCGTCTTATGCGCTTGCGATGCCTATGCTGCGTTCGACCACGCCCGAGACTGCTGCTGACTTCAAAGGGTGAAATTTAAATGTATTTCGAGGATTGCCCGATGCTTAAGATAAACCAGTCCTTCCGCGAAGAGATTGTGTTTCGGGATTTGACTATATAACACATACATACATTGTAACATTTGAAAAGAGTATGTAAATCAGTGAAAATAAAATTTCACTCTTTAATTTATTTATTAGGTACTATTGCATTTAAAAACATTTGAATAAGGGCCGATTTTTCAATCCCTGGTTAAAACTTATCCGTCCAATAAAGTATTACACGATAAAATCAAAATGTCACCTGTAAACTGTCAATTGCGGGCAATAAGAATACATTTTGAAATGGTAGTTTTATACGTTATTCGACGAATAAGTTTTAACCAAGGATTGAAAAATTAGCCCTAAATCAAATTAAAGACAAAATTTATACATATTGCTTTGTTTTCTTACCATATTTTAATATCTTTTATGCAATTCCTGGAAAATACATTTACGCGTAAATCCAACAATTTCATGACAAATTATGCACATTTATTATTATGGATTAATTTGAATAATTGATAATATTGTTTCCGCAAATAGTTATTATTATGTAGACCTTAGTTAAATCACAATTTACATACGGAAGGGAGTATTCACATTTCTCCTTGGTAATAGAGAGGGATACGTGGGTTTGTTTATTATTGAAAAACAATATGCTAAACATAAACGTGATTGCAAAATAATAAATAATTCCATGGGTAATTAAAAAAATGCATATTTGTAGTACCTAGCATCATATACAATGAGATAAACTTTTTTTTCTGCAATTTAAATCCAAGCATTCATATTTCATGCAATATTTAACGTTTGATAAAAATCCCTGCTCCATCAGATTCATTCTGCTGAATAATGATTTAGTTTTTTCTTTTAATCACGAACATTATTATTATTTATTATCACCCCATTTTTGTATCAAAGAAAAAACATGGATAGACGGATAGTAGAAAGTAGTTTCATATATTCCACTCCCTTTTCCATATTACAATCTGGCAAAACCAGGGAGTAAAAACATGTAAAAACCCACACTACTGCTGAGGTATTTGTGATCGAACATAAGTGCACTTCCGTCTGTGACACAGTTAATTGGAATCATGTTAACATGCTGAACCGATTTCCCTAATTTATTTGTTTTAATTTGCTCCGAAAAAAAATCTAACGAACTCTATTATACCAATATTAAGTATTAACTATTTCATTATATTAATATTATAATAATATTAATTATTAACATTTTACTTTTTGCGTTTTACACTGCGCGCGAATACGTCAGCAGTAACGCAATATTTTTTTTTTTTTAGTAGATAGCGTTCCATTATTCTTAACTAGCGGTCCGCCCCGGCTTCGCTCGTGGTACATGTTTACGTTTTCTCTACATAAGAACCATCCTCGTACTTCAAGGAATATAATAAAAAAAGAATTATCGAAATCGGTTCAGCCGTTCTCGAGTTATGCGCTTACCAACACATTTTGCGATTCATTTTTATATATAAGAAGATTATTTACATTATCCTTATTAATAAGCAGTAGCGCTTTTTTGTTCACCTCTTATGTACAAAGTTGGAGCATTTATATATTTTAATTGTTATATTGTTAAAAGGTGGCATAAAATTATAATTTACCCATAGGTACCTGTTTGCAACCGTAAAGTTCATTGTTCTTGTTTTATGTTATAGGGAGGCAAACGAGCGGACGCACCGACTGGTGGTAAGCAGGTTGCGTCGCCCATAGACCATAACAGGGGTTTTGGTTGTTGCCTTAGAGTATATATACTATTGTAATAATATATACTCTAAGGTTGTTGCCTACCAGAATAGGATAGGGGGGAAGACGGAATTAAATAGGTGAATTCAATAGGTGAGTTCAGCTAGCTATTCCATAAAATGTCAACTCAAACTCAAATATTTGTTTATTGAATACAACTTTTCTAGACGCACTATATTGTCATACAACCTTAGCATACAACATATTCTTACCGTTGACCACCGGTAAAGCTTTTGCAGGGGTTTTGCTAAACTAAAAACAATATGTTATTCACATAACGCGGTCACCCCAATTACATGTAGAATGTCAAAACAATAATAATGTCTGAATTAAAGACGCAGTTTGGCATAACAATGCATAATTTTCAAGTTTTTGCTTCATGCATGACCAATTAGACATTAGTGCAAATAATAATATGATTTTTATTTTCAATTCTGCAAAGATGCTTGTTACCACTGTGTTGTTATGGATATATAGATGAGTCTGTTCGTTAAAAATATCTATAGGATACTTTTTATGGCAGAAGCTTAGCTACTATGATTTTATAGAAAGTCTCTCCAGAATTTTTTAAATGTGTGAAGCCATTGTAAAATGTATTTGGGCGTACTAACTATTGAATTAGCTTTACATTTTTTAATAAATATTGAATAAATTAAAGTAATCTATACTTCAATCAAACTTTTACATTGTTTTTAAAACGCACCAAAATAAATGCGGTTAAATTGAAAAAATCGATTAGTGAAAATAACGGAAGCAATTAGAGCTTTCTGAAAGACAATTTAATCTATGTAAAAAACATAGCAAAGGACGAAACTGGAATAAATTACTGTATCTAATTAAGATCGAGGAATGCAATGGGCGGCTGTGCTTTCAGAAGTCTTCAAGGTTTGTTCGACCAGCAGCTCTGTCAGTAGCCGCCGCGCACCTTGCCTTGGCGCACGTGCAATCAACAACCTAATAAACACAACTTTAGAGGTTGTTGTATGCACAGGAGAGCCGAATCGAAATCGAAGTTCGAACGAAGTCGATATCGAGTCGTGACATTTGAATTCCGTGCGTGAATTTTTGGCGGGATTTAGTTGTGTTGCTCAAGATAAGAATTGGTGATTTTGTACGCAGTCTGTGGTGAGTTTTTTTTTTCAGTATTAAGATGTGTCTACACGTTGTGCAATTTTCATTTTTTATGTAGATTATAAAAGGTGGCCATTATAAAATAAAGACATGAGATGTTGATGTAGGTAATTAATTAATGAATTACTGAGTAAAATGGCAATGAAAATGCTATTATTGTTTTATTGCAGTTCACGAAGTAATTTTATCTTTCAAAGCGTTTAACCTATTTTATGATACTGTTTGAATAAATACATAATCTAAGTTGCCTGAATTGAACAATAAATATAAGTCTTTATTGATCAAATACGAAGAACAATGAGTCGCTGCTGAGAGAAAAAAGAATACAGTATATAGTAAAATGATTAAAATATTAAAAATAGAACGATGATAAAAAATTGCTCAACTTGGCAATTATTATCGAAAACAAAGAACATCAATAATAGACAAGACAAGATAGCTATAAATTTTTCTAAAACATTCACTTATCGATCTTTTTTTGTCTTATGTGAAAACCATAATAATCTTCATATAAGCTTTTACATTTTTTGACAACTAGATAAAAATATTTTCTACTAAAATAAAACATTGAAAATTAAGCAAATAACCCACTGCAAACAACAATAATGCAATAATTATAGTCATATTCATCCCAATCATTTAAGATTTTTTTATGTTTGTTATAATATTATTCTCTTTATTAATTTAGACATCATAATATCACTGAAAATAATAAATTACTATAATTGCCTGAAATTTATTGTACGCGAACAAACGAAAAAAAAATCACAAAACACAGTCTAAATAATTCAAGCTTAACTAAGTATAGACAGTTCAGTTATTGTTTGCTATTTTATTATTTTATTTTTTTAACTTTGAATACCTACTTTTTATTATCTGATGTATAACGTCTGTATTCTTATCATGTAAAAAGCTTTTCATGTATCAAGTAAATGGAATTAAACCAACTTAAGTAAAAACTTAGTGAATCATGCTCTTTGTAAAATTACACGTTATTTTACCTGTTTTAAGAAAGGGTGGATTTATGCCAAATGACCCTTACGTTTTTTAATAGGATAAATTATATTTTTTAATTCTACGGAAACGTTCAGTATTGCCATGACTATTTGACAGTTGACGTTTTAACAATAATAATGTGCCCTTGTTGCAATATTTACGTCAACCTTTATTATAATAATTATTATTAATATATTATAATGTATTTACTTAGTATATTATACTTCCTTATCCATTTACTGGAGATATAGAATTACTCATTGTTCTAGAGTGTTCTTAAAATTTTAATACAAAAATATGAAACGTCAAACATTAAAGTAATAAAACACTTTTTATTAATCTTGAATTTAAATTTAGTTATGCAATTAATACATACGTATGGTAACTTTATGAAGATTACTTCAACTACAATAAATCGTCTTTTTTGTTATGTTGTTTACATTAAACTGGGATTCGTATAATTAAAAATTCGTAATAATAGATGAGATTATATTTCTTAATTAAATAACATTCCGCCCACAGTCTGGTCACGTACGCAGTTTTTCACATACAAATTTTCATCCCCTAATTTACTCCTGATGTTTAAATGTCGTCACAAAACATGGCAATAGAATGGAATATTACGGTATTGTTATTAGCAATTAGTAACTATTTTCTCGTTTTTGATCTAGGGGAGTAACAGAAACAGAGTAACATAATTTTTTTTCTTACTTAATAAAATAGGTCAATCACACCAGATCATTAATTCGAATTTGATTAGGTACTCTAATAAATATTTAATTTAATACTAACAGTATCCACGTTGTGGCCCATTATAGTTGCATGGGTGCGAAGGAAAATATACAAAAACAATATTTGAATCTAGTTGTATTTAAAAATTTGAGTTCAACAGAGCAGAACTTCACTAAGCGTATAAACAGTTTAACATTGAATTTAGTGCTCTAATTAAAAACTAATTTGTAGTCAAACTATGTTCTTTATAGGCCAGCTGCTGAGATCTCCCAGGAGAAGGGTGTTTAGAATTTTAAATAGTTACGAGTTTTGCGTAATCGGGTCTGTGAAACCCACCTGAAGTGTAATTATATAGGTAGAATGGTAGGCTTTCTACGTATATTGTAGTAAAGTTTAATATTTTGATATGGTTAGTACTTTTACTGTTTGCAAAAGTTTAATTATAGAAATTTAAGTTATAAGTAGAATTTTTTACTTCAGACTGAATAAAACATTTGCAAGGAAATAGTATTTTGTCCTGTTTGAATCGGTTATTAATTATTAACGGCGTGTGACATGAATTATAAAAAACAAATAATAATGTAATGAAAGAACTAATTTTTTTTTTCAAAGTCTAATGAATGCTTAGGAAACGTTTATCATTGAAGAAATAACTTGAACAAGATCACGGCCATGTGAGTTTGGTCAAGTTATTTCTTGACAATATCATGTCAAAATATTTACAAAGCAAGGTCACATAACATTAATTGGACCTTCAATTTTATTTCATCTGCACTAAAATTTAATATAATTATGTACTAGTGACATCGGATCTATTTATTTTTTTATTTTCCGTTTCCGAAATATTTCGAAATTTTGGGCTGTTAAAAGGCTGCATACGTTTAAAAAATTTGAAGGCTAAATATTTACTTAATGATTTTTTGAACAAGTTAATTAAAATATGCTACATTTTATTTGGAACCATTTAAATTGGATATTTAATTTTATTTAAATTTCCAGTTTTCCTTCTAAAAATTTTATAGCTTTTAAAGCTTCGAATCACTTAATTATTGTGAGCATATCCTTCCTTTTATATGTTTAAAAATGTTCTGGAATTCTTTTTATTTTTACTACGTTTTGCGGACATTTTTTGATACTGAAACATTGCGCAGTTGAACATAACAATAAAACATTCTTTGTAATTACCTGAAAAGCTCTGACTCTAGCTTTTGTGTTATATTTCGTATTTTTGGGTAATAAATGAACGTACATAAAATTTTATATTTAGTTGATATTACATAAGAGTAGGTAGGTAATTAAAATTAAAAACCTCGCACACTTTAGGATATTGAGAAAAAATTTGTAGGTCAACAAGGTAGCTGAGTTTCTGAGAAATTTAGTGACAGATGGACATACATGTGTATTGCTATTAACCTAATGGTAATGGTTTGAGTAACTACTACTGAAAAAAAATTGAATATCATAAGATATTATTTTTTGATTGAGACTGAAAAAAATATCTAACTCCGGAAAAAATGCAGAAGTTGGTTGATGTTGTTTTTTTTTCTGGTGTCTTAGTTAATATTATACTATATTAATTAAGAATATATAGTCATGGACGTATAAAAAAAGACGGACACCGTATTACGAACAAACAACGTGAAGCCACCATAGTAAGCTAGCGATCGTGTAAAGACAATAAACACGCACACACTCATGTATATAGTATAAACTTAGAATATTAATTATACGTTTAAATATAAGATAATAAAATATTACCGTAGATGATGTCACGACGGTTTAATAATTTATTAATGTTCAAAAGCTAAATTGTATATTGTAGGTACACAATATTACGCAGTAACTATGTATTTGATTTATTACTAAGTACCTACTATAGCACTACATCGTTTTCCGCGATTTACCTTTTAAAAATTATATACCGAAGTACCTACCTTGGTAAAAGTACAATATTTAGTTCGGAAAGACTTGAGAAACATCTGAAAACCATTGACTAGTCTGTATGAATATTATTCAATTTAAAAAATATATTTATTAGTTAAAAAAATAAAGCTGTAATACAGATTATGTATTTGTTGTTAAATTTTTTAAAGTCCAGTCCAGCCGTCGAACAGAAACTCGTAGCATTTAACAAAATTATACATGACTAATGTGAATCATAATATTGATGTGCAGTAAACAACCTTTACATTTTGTGACATCTTCACACTTCAAATAGTTAAACGCTAGTTTAAATTATAACACCTTGAACTTATTATAATGTCCAAAGCCGAAGGATTAAGTTGTTGAATACAGAATACATTTAAATGAGTCAATTGATTCATGAATTACAATAATCTAAGCAATGCTTGCTCAGAGATAAAAGATTTTGCAATGCCCCTTGTAAGGAAAGAAATTTATTTTCTGTATAAAGCCACAGAGAATGCGGTTGCCAGACTAAAAAACTGGCTGAATAAATTGAACCCTTTGACAAAAAAAACAACAATGTCTATGGTCTAGTCATGTGAAGGCCTTGGTCGTAAAAAGATCTTGATTTTTCATTTTCAAATGCAACACGATTTATATAAACTACAAAGAGAGGTTCGTGGTTAAATTGTAAAAACTATAAAGCTATTTTAATTTTTTATATGACATAAAACCATGTTTGGCGAGACATAGCGTTGACCTCTTTATACGTATTGTCCCATTTAAAAGATAGCAATCCATTATTCTGAATTTCGTGCTTTTTTGACGGCAAAAAATAAACGACAACTCCACATAATGAGACTATTTTAATAATCGTGCTGCAAAATATTATGCAACTGTTTTTATTTAAGATCGTTAATTTGAATCTGGGCCTACGAATGCAGATAATAAATTGTTAATAAATAATATGTAGTGGCATTGAGCCGTGAGCGGCCGCAGCTGTGCCGGGTCAATATCCGTAACGATATGATCGCTTTATGCAATAATGTGACAACTATCAACTATATTAACTTCACTAAACTAAGTACGTTGAGATCTCTTAATAAAGTTATTCAATATAATTCGCGATTTTTCCTCAAGAAAAACTAATCACTACAATAAAATGCCAATGTTAATTATAATAAGCACTGGACATTGGAAAAATCAGATTAATCAGAAAGTGCAAAAACTAAAACAAAACTGATTCGCTATTTTATACTTTTAAACTATTTAATTTGCGTCCAACGATCGACAATCAAAAATTTACATCTTGTTGAACATTTAAACTAATTCAAGTGTTCTACTTATATTATATTCAAAAACTTTTAATAAGCATTGAGAGTAAGATCCGCCAGCAGCACGTGACAGAATGCCACCTCATCGCTATTCGTATTCCGTCACTGGTTGTGCAACCTGACCGTGAATTGCTGTGACCATAAGCTGACGCAATGGTGACATCCGTAAGTATGGAGTTATGTAGTCAATACTTCAGTTTGGTTAATGTAGATGTTAATGTCGTTCGAATTGCGACATGAATACGATTACATGAGATATATTTCCATTTTAAGTTTTTTTACGAAGCTTTATGCTTATGTATATTTATTGAGATTTGAGACATGATTTTTCATACCTATGATGTACGATTTTCCAGAAAGAAGCTTTGATTAAATTCATAAGAATGTGAGATATTAGAAAGTACCGTATCCTCATAATATTTAACTCTGTGCTACAATAAGTTTCATATTCAAATCAAACTAATGAGTTTACAATATTACATAACAAAATACCCCCATTATGTAATAATATAATTGCTCTCATGCTACGTTACTCTTAATTACAATTAACAATGTAGTTATTAACATTACGTATCATTTGTTTCAACGCCACAATCTGTCTGTACTCTGCAGGTCAGTTACAGAATACGCTCAAGATGTCATGATTCATAGTCATAGCTATCGCGTGTAATAGCGGCCACAATTCAATGATCCTTCACCCAATAACTTAGAAGTGTTTCGATTTATAATCCTTAACGAATTACTGTTCATTATATAATAAATAAGAAAAATAATGGTAGCTATCCTGATAAAATATTAGTTTTTGTCTTAAAAATAGACGTCTTTTTGCGATAATTATATGACGTACTTAATTATGTAAAGGTAATAAATATTAATAATGTGTGAAAAAGTCAATTGACCGATACACAAAAGGCAATAAATAATTAAATAATTTAAATTTTATTTTTCCCTCCATAATACTTAAGTTTTTTTGTCTTTTATAATTTATATACTTTCGGATTTTTATTTTTATTATTAAAAAATCATATAAATACACTATTATTAGTTATAGTAGGCAATAATAATCTCGCTTACTATTTCCCTGCTTATTAATTATCTGATTTTAACAATATATTAGCATTAATAACTTGTTTATTCTTTGACTGCAGTTCAATCAAATTAATAATCTATATTGGCAAGTTCAATGTCACAGGTTGCATACTCACATCCCGCCTTTCACTTTTGCCTGAAGTTCACGGTCATCCTTCTTACTGGACGCTGCCTTCGTTATGCTGGCCATACACCATACTTTCTATCGTCCAATCGGCATGACGCTGCAGCTTGATCCAATCTGCAGTTTGTCCATAGAGACCACACACACAACGTTTGAATTGTCCAATCGGCAGCAACGTTCAGTTGAAGCCATGGCATCACCGGTGACAGACGACGATGTTTTAGCCGTTTTGGGCGTTTTATTCGTAAAAATGAAACAAAAAAAGGATTATATGCCGGGAAGATTGTTGTTATATATATGTACCTATTTAATGAGAAGTACCCAATGTGTTAAGTAATCTGGTACTTCAGCTATCTCCCAAACAAATCTTATTCAAATCCGTAACCATTGACATCTAAACATCCATATACTTTCATATTTATTGACCAAGCGAGCGAAGCGCCTATGCTTCAGCTTGGACGAAAAATGACCAGAAAATTGACCAGACTGAAGTGGCGATCGCATACCGCCATACACGGTCCAATCGACATGATCCAATCGCCATGATCAAGCCAAAAGAATCGAAATTCGATTGTTCCTTCAAGTATAACTATCATGTCAAATAATGCCAATCCACTCCCACACATGGTCAGTTCTAACTGATCCAATCGGTAGCGTCATGCCGAATGGACGATAGGAAGTATGGTGTATGGCCAGCATTATACGAACTGAATGCACACACTTTCAAAATGTATCCTTACATAGATTGCATTTTCAAACTCTTTTTAACTGTCAAAATGTTGTCTATGGCTTATGAATTTATTGTTTCTGATAACTTTAGCTGTTACATATATTTTAGGGATCTTACATATAATATGAAATCTTATAGTATACTCAAAGTAGGTATATAATATTTTGAATGAAAAACTTTTTTCATCTATAAAACGGATATTATTTGTTTAATTAAATTTTATTTTAGACGTGTGGCGTAAATGCGGAATTTATTTATGTAACAATTTAAACTTTTTTCCTTCATTTAAAACCGGTTCCTTGTCCGAGTCAGCTTTGTTATATGTATTTGCTAAATGCAATATTCCTTAGGAAATACCTTATTCTAGGTTTTCCTGAGAAATATTGCATACTTAATGTGTCTTTGTTATTTAAAAATATATGCATGATAAGTATATCTATAAATCAGTATTTTTTAACAAAAAGATTAACTGTTCATGTGGCCAGAACATAGCAAGATTTAAATTAACTGGAAGACACTAGCTTTGTATCGAAAAAAAGAATCATCGAAACGATTCAGTCAGTCGAAAGTTCTAAGATCAACCACAAAAAAAATACAGTCGAATTGAGTTTTTTTTAAGTCGATTGAGAAGTAATAAAACAAACTATAACGGAGCTTTTAAAATTTTAATAATAATCACTTAACAACAGCGCGTATTTTCCTATACATTTAATTTAAAATAAAATAAATATAAAAGGCTTATAATCTCATAAACCCCAGTGACTAAACAACAGACAAGTTGGAACAAAATCACGCGGAAGCTGGAGCTTAAACTGGGGCAAGTCCGGTTTATTTGCTGCGTAAGCCTCATTTATATTCATTCCTATATTTAAACGCTATTTTTATTGTTTCACTAGCTGTTGCCCGCGACTTCGTCCGCGATTCGGTCGTTTTTCGTCATTCGTCGTTTAAAAAAAATACGTGACACTTTATTTTTGAATGTTCTTAATTGTCTCTTATAAAATTTAACTACATTAAAATTGAATTCTCTGATAAGAAAATCTTAAAATCATCGAAAATCATAGACATCGAATATCTGAGGAAAACATGAATGAATGTGATTTAAATTCTACATTTCTTAGTAATTAAAATAATAATCTAAATTAAATGTAGATTAACAGTTTGAGCGCACCATTATAGAATATGTACCTAAGTAATAAATTACGTTAGTTTACATAGTAACTTTACTAAAAACACGATGACTTTCTTTCGCGCTCGGTACCACAAACTAAACATGTTTGTGGTACGTGGCCCGCGTCACTTTACCCCCCACGAGTTCCCCTCCGTTGCTATGCGAAAATACATTCGTCGCCCTACTGTAGCAAAAATTGTAATACTGCGGCCTGGGCGTTATAACACGCTCAGGGAATTCCTGAGTGCTGATAGACTTCCGTCTATCGGCATTTATACCAATTTTATATTAATATCACCATCTTGAGGAAAAGCTTCTAATGTCGATTTAAAACGCATATATACGGATTAACCTGATGAATTAACATGTTCTAAAATTGTGAAATGAGTTCAGTTTTAAATTCGAGAAATATTGATTTCTTGTATTCGATTATTCGTCGTAGTCGAATACAAAATATATTTAAAGAAACTTAGGTTGGCCTTCAGGCAAAAGGGATCCTATCAAATGATAAACTTGACCTTGTATCTTAAAAGTAAGAATGAAAGGAGCATCTAATAATTGTTGAGCACCAAAGGATCATTTAAAACGCAATACTATAAGAGCTAATATTGTCTAAGAACTGTTTAGATTGCACATGTTCCTCTAAAACTTAAAAGTAGTGATTTCAAAGGTTCCGGCGTATCTTCAAACGAAAGCCGACTCCTTACTCCACTTTAAAGCATTACAAAAAGAACATACTACGTTAATATCGCCTATACAGAAGATGATCTGTAATCAATTGTGAGGTTATAAGCAAACCCACTTTTATATTATTTTGTCGGACCACACCACCGAATTTGTAGATTGATCTTCTATGTTTACCTCTAAGTCATTAAGACTATGTCGAAATCTGTCTGCAATAAGACGGGCCTCTCGCTATTCGTCCGTTTAAAGAGACCAATAGTTTCAATTCTTAATCTTTCATTAAGCTTTCATTAAACAAACTTATTAATCGTTCTTGTCTCAAATAATGGTAATATTCGCGTCCCTACTCTAGTCATTGCTTATGCTCATGTTCATCTTCGAGAGATCGAATAATATTATGGTGCACCCTATTATTTGTCAAACGGTCTTCATATTGAGTAAAAGTTTCAGAATTCTCGAGATAAAATATGACGATCGTGATCAGCTGTGAGACGTAATTCCCTCTCAGTGAGGGTTTCGGTCTCACGGGATAGTACAATATGCCATTTGCGATCAGCTGTGAGACGTTATATATACCCTCAGTGAAGGTTTCGGTCTCACAGGATAGTACATGCCGTTCGCGGTCAGCTGTGAGCCGCAATTCTCGTTGTGAAGCGGTTTCAGGTTCGGCATAACACATGTTGTTTTCGGTCAATAGTAAGCCTCTTATCTCTAACGATCCTTGAGAACTCTTATTTCTCATTTTCTTAACTTTGCTCGAATTTCGATATATAAAGATTTTTTAGGTGGCACTGATGCGGGTGAATAAAAATTAAAACGGACTAAGAGTGTTATAATCTCAATCATCATCATCAATACATATAATAAAATTGTGGAAAAGTGATGTCTGTACAATTAAAATATGTAGAAAAAAATTAACAGGTGTTATTATTATCGAGAAATCGAGAGAAACCATTTTTTTCTCTTAAAAGCTCCCCCCCTCCCACTTCCCGAACTCCGATTGACCGTAATTTATTTTTCCTTACATTTTTATCATATCCTTTTCTAATGGGTTTCATCCTACTGCGATTTTTTTTGTTTCAAAAATTATCTACCCTGGTGTATAGGTAAATTTTCCACATAAAATGTCCTTTAAATTATGTCGTATTATATTTTTAACCCCCGACGCAAAAAGACTGGTGTTATGTGTTTGACCGCTATGTATTTCTGTGTGTGTGTGTGTGTCTGTCTATGGCACCGTAGCTGGCTAACAGGTAAACCGAATTAGATGCGGTTTTTTTTGTTAGGCAGAATATTTTCCGACGCTGGTTCTTAGATAAAGTGTATCAAAATTGGTTCATCCACTTATTATACCTACATAGGGGTAAAAGTGGGAATGAAAAAAATGAAAGTTATAATTTATTTTTAAAGATCGTCGGGAAGTTTATGAAATTATTTATTCCTTTTTAGGGTTCCGTAGCCAAAATGGCAAAAACGGAACCCTTATAGTTTCGTCATGTCCGTCTGTCCGTCTGTCCGTCTGTCCGTCTGTCACAGCCGATTTACTCGGAAACTATAAGTACTACAGTGATGAAATTTGATGGGAATATGTGTTGTATGAACCGCTACAAAAATATGACACTAAATAGTAAAAAAAAGAATTGGGGGTGGGGCCCCCCATACATGTAACTGAGGGATGAAATTTTTTTTTTCGATGTACATACCCGTGTGGGGTATCAATGGAAAGGTCTTTTAAAATGATATAAAGTTTTCTAAAAAACATTTTTCTTAAAGTGAACGGTTTTTGAGATATCAGCTCTCAAAGTCGTAAAAAGTATGTCCCCCCCCCTCTATTTTTATAACTACGGGGTATAAAATTCTAAAAAAAATAGAGGTGATGCATGCTAATTAACTCTTTCAACGATTTTTGGTTTGATCAAAGTATCTCTTATAGTTTTTGAGATAGGTTGATTTAACTGTAATTTATTATATTTGCTGCTACGGAACCCTTTGTGCGCGAGCCCGACTCGCACTTGGCCGGTTTTATTCTATACACTTTTCTTCGTCTAAACGGTTTAGTTACGTGCTCTCTCTCTCTTCAGCCATTAGTTACGTGCGTGAGACAGGAAAGATCTAATTTGGATTTGTTTCTGGATTTGATAAAAACTGAGTATCGATTAAGCTGATCAGTGGCTACTGGCTACACCATAGATTATTAAAAACATCCGTTTAAGAAAGGAAGGAAATAGAATTTGCTCCTCTCCCCCCCCCCTGGTTCCTAAAAAATAATATGACATAATTTAAAAGAAATTTTACGTAGAATTAGTTAGGCATTTCTTTTTTGATTTTCGATATTATATACTAATCATAATTTTTAATTACAATATGTAGTAACTATTTGGTATAGGTTAGGCATTTCATTTCTTGATTTTTTTTAATAATTTGGTACGTAAGTTTTTTAGCTCAGTTTAGTAAGAAATTTTAATAACAATTCTTTTAATTATTTATGGTAGTACAACAGTACAGTATGGTTGTACGTATTTACTCAATAATTGTATGTTAAATAGTAATTCAGCATGGGCGTAGCCACGGTGGGGCTGGGTGGGGCGCTTACCCTGGCTTTGATCTGGTAGGTACTAATTGTGAAGGGGAGTGGGCGTGGGCGTGGGATTGGGACTGAACGTGGCATATGGCGTGGGAGTGCGAGTGGGCGCGGGAGTGGGAGCATGAAAATAAAAATGATTTTTTATTGTTGCCCCACCCTGAGCCCATGGTCATAGGTCCCATAGTCACTATTCCACGCGAACGAAGTCGCGGGGACAGCTAGTAGACAAATATAATCAGAAAGCTAAGCTCAACCATAAAAGATAGACATTTATGATGTCGGGAGATATTTTTTATATAATATGGAGAACATTTCTTTCATACTTGATTTCTGTGTAGCTTTAACCATTAAGATACACGCATTAAGAACGCACACGCGACGAAAGCTTAAAAATGGAGTTGCTGCTCTGCTCACGAATATGAAAAATAATTGTACCAAGTTTCGTTTAAATCCGTCGAGTAGTTTTTGTTTCTATAACGGTTATACAGACAGACAGACGGACAAACATTTTTGACGTCGATGTCGATCTCTAATCACCTCGTGATAGTTATTTAGGAAATATATTTCATGTGCAGAATTGACCTCTACAGATTTAATATAAGTAGGTATACATATATTTAGATTCCAATTTCCACGTAACGTTAAATTCGACTATATAATAACTAACAGACAACGCAGGTTACTCTCGTTTCCGTAAGTTGAGGCGGCTACATATTCGGTCCTAATAACATGATTTTTTGTGAACGAAACGACAGCGCGGTTTAATTCGATGGCAACACCATCAGAAAAAAGGAAATATTTTTAACTTTGAAAAAATATTATGATTTACACTATTAATACTATTTTAACATTAACACAAAATATAAGACTATGAGTGTGTAAAAATAAATCCAGCTAGTTTCACATCACACTTATGTTTATAATTAGGTATACGACATGAAAATATATTAATTACCAAGCAATAATCATACAGATAAATACTGAACAAAAGTATTAACAGTCAAAGTATATTTTTACTAACAACATGTAAATGATGAAGGAATAATAATTATCAACGAACTAACCTTTTTGTATTAGAGTCCCGCCTCGTGATCGAATTATTAAAACACGAAGATTTTTAAAAATGTAACCAATGAACACAATCAATATTAGATTAACTGTAATGGTGTCTAGTTTGACTTAAAATAATATACATCTACCCTCACTTTTAAAAATGTAGTATATTCACACGAATTATATAAGCGCACCTTATAGGGAAGGGAAGATTTATTATGGGTTAAAGAGTTAAATAAATAAATAACATAATTATATTTAAATTATTAATTTTTAACATTGTGTTCAGTAGTGTTAACATGTAAATTGATTTGATTTTTACGAAATCTCATAGATGGCGCTGAATCAAATTTGTCTTTATAGTACTAAGATTCATTAAACAGTTTCTCTGCCCAAATTACGTAAATGACGTAGTTTTTATAGTGTAAAGCTAGATAATAGCATGGCTTACTCAAAAACAACATTTAAACATGAGTCTTTAGATTGTACGCTGTCGTAGTTCACGGAATACGTAAGAAAAGTAAAGGTTCACAGCTCCTCCCCCGGAGGTGATAGCATGATAATATGTTTAAAAAAACCTCACACGACCTGTTAGTAATATTAATGCAAAATTTGAAGTCAATCTATGCAGTACTTTTCGAGATTAGCTCGGACAAACATACAGACAAACAGACAAACAGACAAACAGACAAAAATTCTAAAAACTATATTTTTGGCTTCTATATCGATTATAGATCATGGATTATGTATTCTTTTAAAAAAATATTCAATGTACAGTTTTGACTTTCCTACGATTTTATTATATGTATAGATCTACCCTCACTTTTAAAAATGTAGTATATTCACACGAATTATATAAGCGCACCTTATAGGGAAGGGAAGATTTATTATGGGTTAAAGAGTTAAATAAATAAATAACATAATTATATTTAAATTATTAATTTTTAACATTGTGTTCAGTAGTGTTAACATGTAAATTGATTTGATTTTTACGAAATCTCATAGATGGCGCTGAATCAAATTTGTCTTTATAGTACTAAGATTCATTAAACAGTTTCTCTGCCCAAATTACGTAAATGACGTAGTTTTTATAGTGTAAAGCTAGATAATAGCATGGCTTACTCAAAAACAACATTTAAACATGAGTCTTTAGATTGTACGCTGTCGTAGTTCACGGAATACGTAAGAAAAGTAAAGGTTCACAGCTCCTCCCCCGGAGGTGATAGCATGATAATATGTTTAAAAAAACCTCACACGACCTGTTAGTAATATTCATGCAAAATTTGAAGTCAATCTATGCAGTACTTTTCGAGATTAGCTCGGACAAACATACAGACAAACAGACAAACAGACAAACAGACAAACAGACAAAAATTCTAAAAACTATATTTTTGGCTTCTATATCGATTATAGATCATGGATTATGTATTCTTTTAAAAAAATATTCAATGTACAGTTTTGACTTTCCTACGATTTTATTATATGTATAGATATGACAATGCTTTTAGGTTTTTTAATGACTCGTTTAGCTTTGTGTCGTATGATAATGCATCCAAAAGAACTTGAAGCGAAAAATAAATGATAAACGAAGGATTAAAAATTAGAATTGTGAACGAAAGCAAATAGAACAAAGCAAACAATTTTGTAATTGTTCTAATAAGAACTGTACAAAATGAAGATATATAGCCCATTTATTGTCTATGATTATTTGGCGGGAAAAAAACGAGGGAAAAACAACGCGGTTAAATTTATTTGAGTATGGCCGCCAAATATTGTACAATAACAGTCGTGAAATCGTAACACACCGTAACATACGTGACTGATAGTAACATACGTGATTTTGTTAAGCCTAGTGTACATTACAACTAATAATGCAGGAGATTTTTTTTACATTTCTGTTTTATATTGTTAATTAAATTATTTGATTAAATTACTTTAAAACTCAATAAAACAAATTTAAATATTAAAGAAAAAGTTTTATTTCTCAAATTTTGTATTTCTATAATACTTACAAATGCAAGAATCATTCACAACTTATGATATTAATTACGAATACGAATTATTATAGTAAAAAAGTTACTAACTTCCGAAACATGATAGTTTTTGAAGTGGGTTCTCTTTATGTAAAAAAGTAAATTTTTAACTTTAGATTCTCTAGTGAGTACTACCCCTAAGAGCCGCTCACGGATGTTACGTAACACAATAGTAACACATGGTATCATTCGTGAATAAAAATATGGTTGGACATAACCTAAAAAGCCTTTATTCGCCAAAGTATTGTAGTAATAAGACGCCGCATAGTTTGATTTGTTACTAGAACACTAAAGCTACACACATAATTTAAATAATATAGTAAATTTGTATTCTTACCTTGCATAATTCTCACTCAAAATTATTAAAATGTTCTGGGACAAAAATGCCGACTACCTTTCGATCAACTTTTACAGTAACAAAATGGCGATTTTTTTTTCTAAATGTAGGCCAACATGTAAATCGGTGTTGCCCCTACTTAAAAATATTTTTGTGGCTTGGATATCTAGTTATTTAGGGTGTTATTTTATGGTAACCGTGCGTGAAGTATCATTCGTGAAAAAAAGTGAGACATAGTTTTAAGTGAGTTTTATATTAATTTCTTTTATGTTATTTTTATTAGAACTTGTTAAAACTATCCACAAGTTTACAGAATAATTTAGAAATACCAAAATTTTACAGGTATCAATAGATTTTTGCATAATTTTGTGACTTCAAAGTGTGAGATGACTAAGTGGGACACATGATTTTAGTATGGAAAGGAAAATAAGCATTTCAAAAAAAAAATATTGAGCTTGTTAAAGGCACTCCAAATTAATTTAAATTATTAATATAATGATAAATATAACATAGTGAAGCTGAAACTATTTAAAAACTACCATAATTACTATATAAAAAAATCTGGTGCTATATAAAATGACAAGGACATTTTTTTTTTCTTGAATGTACAATTTTTGGCGGCCATACTCATTTATCTCCTTATCTTCGCAGTGAAATGCGTGTGCGATTACGCATTATTTATTACATCCACTAGTTCTGTGATTACATCCATGGCAATTTCTTACGTTATTATTCAACAATTATATTTTAATAATATTTTTAACTTTCAACTGTCATTGTGTGTACACAACATTAAAGATTTATGACAAAAACTATCAATCGAATTCCTTTAATATCCGGGAGTGACAAAAACATGTCTCAGTAGCTTGCTGAATCATGTTCATTACCTGGTAATGTAGCATATTATTAATTATTATATGTACATACACATTGTATGTGTGTTTGACATAAAGTGATTGAATTTTAATTGTTGCCATATAAGCCGAGAAATGTAATAGAATGTACTCAATATTAAAGACGTTTTATTATCTTTGTTGGAAATTAAGGGCTTTGTAATGTTTTAATAACTATTTGTAATGGTGTATTGTGTTCACATACCATATTATTTTATAATTAGATTACAATAATATCAATTTATAAATACTTACATATTTTATAAAGAATAGAAAAAATATGAACACGAGGCGGAACTCGAACCCGCATCCTTTCGCGGCTTTCCGGCCTCCGGGGCGGATGCCTGACCAATTCAGTCACCCGCCAGAGCGATCGAATTTATTCTATTCTTTCAGTTTTATGTGTCTTATGGCTGGTTCACACTTTGATTAGTGCGAGTGCAGGTGATGAGTGCGAGTGCAGGTGTGTAGTGCGAGTAGTGTCCAATTGACTGCGAGTGCAGGTGATTAGTGCGAGTGCAGGTGTGTAGTGCGAGTAGTGTCCAATTGACTGCGAGTGCAGGTGATTAGTGCGAGTGCAGGCACGCTGCGAGTGAGGGGGAAGGGAGGGCGCGCGGGACGTGGCTACTCGCAGTCCACTCGCAAAAAAATAGAACACGCTTCTATTCACTTTACTACACAGCCTACTAAACACTCGCACTAAACAGTCGCTGTCCACACGTAGTACTACTCATCACCTGCACTCGCACTAATCAAAGTGTGAACCAGCCATAAGGGACACACCGCGCGCCATCTATTGATATGATTAACAACCATCTCAACCAATATGAAACACTTTTCAGTGAATGCAATATTGTTACGTTACAATAATGTTAGTAATAATTTATTTTTATTTCTATATCTATATCCGTATCTATCGTAGGCCTATATGAAATTAATTAATTATCTTCATATCCTTATTAAAGAAAAGCTTCCAAGTATAAGCCGGTATCCTTTTCCCTACCCTTCCTAATCCCTAATTCCCTCCATCAATCCCCGCATTTTCCCTTTTCCACTAAAGTTGGCAATCCACTTGCAGCAGTCATACGTATTTCCACTTACGATAATAAAAGGGCAACACATCAGCAAATGTTCATAGGCGGTTGCGAACCATCAACTCCTTTACCCAACTCTCACAAAAAAAAACGTAAAAATAGAGAACCAGCAAATGTTCATAGGTAGTGCTGGTTGCTATACAGGGTGTAATCGTTAAGTGTGCACATGCGATTTTTCCGTAAGTATTACAGATAACAAAAAACTTTAAACTGATATAGTAAAATGACCGTAATAAATTTTCAAAATAAATCGAGAAATATCAAAAAAAATATCTTTAAACCCTCCCATACATTAAGTATGAAATATGAATATCCCATGATATACATTTAATATGAAAGATTTTAGCTTTCTTTTTCTTTTTTGGTTTTCTGCTTTAATTACTTCGCAAATTTGAAGTGGCATTTTCCACGCTCTTTCCGGACATTTTCACGCATTTTCCGGATATTTTCTGGGGATTTTCTGAGCATTTTCCGGGCATTTTCCCACGCTTTTTTCGGACATTTTCACGCATTTTCCGGATATTTTCCAGATATTCTTCAGGCATTACCCAGGCATATTCCAGGGATTTTCCAGGCATTTTCCCGCCTTTTCCGGACATTTCCACGCATTTTCCGGATATTTTCCAGACATTTCCCTGGCATTTTCCGGTTTTTTCCGGGATTTTCCTAGGAATTTTCCGGGATTTTCCTAGGTATTTTCCGGGAATTTCCCAGGCATTTTCCGGGGATTTTCCGAGCATATCCCTGGGATTTTCCGGATGTTTCCAGACATTTTCCGGACATTTCCCTGGCATTTTCCGGAGATTTTCCAGGCATTTTCCACGCATTTCACAGACATTTTCCGGACATTTCTCAGGCATTTTCCGGGGATCTTCCAGTCATTTTCCGGATATTTTCCGGAAATTTTCACATTTTCCGGATATTTGGACTTTTTCCGGATATTTTCCAGGGATTTTTCACGGTATTTCCGGAAGTTTCCACGCATTTTCCGGATATTTTCCAGACATTTTCCGAGCATTTCCCAGGCATTTTCCAGATATTTTCCGGACATTTTCACGCATTTTCCGGACATTTTCCACGGGTTTTCCGGAAATTTCCACGCATTTTCCGGCTATTTTCCAGACATTTTCCGAGCATTTCCCAGGCATTTTCCGGATATTTTCCGGACATTTTCACGCATTTTCCGGATATTTTCCAGGCATTTTCCACGGTTTTTCCGGAAATTTCCACGCATTTTCCGGATATTTTCCAGACTTTTCCGAGCATTTCCCAGGCATTTTCCGGGAATTTCCCAGGCATTGTCCGGGGATTTTCCGAGCATTTCCCGGGGATTTTCCGGATATTTTCCGGACATTTCCCTGGCATTTTTCGGGGATTTTCCAGGCATTTCCACGCATTTTCCCAGGCATTTTCTGGTTATTTTCCGGTAATTTCCCAGGCATTTTCCGGGGATTTTCCTAGCATTTCCCGGGGATTTTCCGGACATTTACAGGCTATGTCAGGGAAATGTCCGAAAAATGCCTGGAAAATATCTGGAAAATACCCGGAAAATGCGTGGAAATGCCTGGAAAATCCCTGGAAAATGCCTGGGAAATGTCCGGAAAATTCCCGGAAAATATCCGGAAAATGCGTGAAAATGTCCGGAAAAACGTGGAAAATGTCACTTCAAATTTGCGAAGTAATTAAAGCAGAAAACCAAAAAAAGAAAAAGAAAGCTAAAATCTTTCATATTAAATGTATATATGGGATATTCATATTTCATACTTAATGTATGGGAGGGTTTAAAGATAATTTTTCTAATAATTTTTCTCGATTTATTTTTAAAAGTTTATTACGGCCATTTTACTCATTAGGTTAAGTACTTTCGATATCAGTTTAAAGTTTTTTGTTATCTGTAATACTTACGGAAAAATCGCCTGTGCACACTTAACGATTACACCCTGTATATCAACACTCACGACAAAAAAAAAGTACTTAAAAATTACGTGAAAAATAGTGATACCGATTTCCGATACAAACCGTTTTGTTCCCAACTGACATTTGACGTCAATCAAAGTAAAACAAAAGATTGTTAAGATTATCTCGAATAAGGATGATAAAGTAATTTGCATGCGTTTAAAAAATGATTAAAATGGATTAAGTAATAAATTTATTAAGAGAGAATTTTGAGATACATTTTACACCTTGATAAAAATCCAGTCATTAGATTGAAATGCAGTTTTTCGGAGGTTTTCGGGGTAAACAAGTCTGTTAAGAAAAAATGTAAGTAAAAATTTAAATTGGGTATAATAATATATTGGTATTACTATTTGGTATATTATTATTCGAATACTCAATGAACCAATTCAGGCAAAGAGTATAAATCAATTATAGAGAACTAAATTACAGCTAGAATAAAATATCTAGGTACTTACATTATTTATTTATTTAACTCTTTAATAGTTGTACAGTTAAGAAACCTTATAACTACTTACACATTTATTTTTTTGCGTTAATAGTGTTTTGATAATGAGTATAATACAATTAAACCTACAACTATTATTTTGTTTCAATTTGTACCTTTAAATTAATAACAAAAAAATCGTGACCAAGGCACCATTTATTTTTAAAAATGTTGTACAAATTGGATGTTAATATTCCGAGATAATAGACTACAGGCTGCAAGTTCATAATTATATCAATCTAGGCTAGGTCTAGAAAAACATAGTGTATAAATAATTTTATTGTCTACAGCAAGGTGCTTGCAACCTATGGAGGAGTGCTATTTAATAATTAAATAGAAAATTTATAGCAACAATTTTCCTAAACATTTGTAGAAGTAAACTAGCTACCTACTTATAATTTCTAAGATTTGTAAAGAAAAATAAATTTATAACAAACACGAGTTTTATAACTTTACTAAGTATATCTATTTTAAAAACTTTGCATTAGTAACTACTATCCCTATTATGTAATAGGAAAAATTATTTCTTCTGGATAAGTATTTAAAATTTATCAAGCATCTTCAATAACTTTTTATCTGGTGCTTTTTTCTCTGCAGCTTTCTAATAAGTTGAACTTCTTTTTCTAAATATAGACTTGAAGAAAACTTCCTATAAAATATAAAAATGTTAAAAACATATATTAGCTGTGTTTTACCTGAAAATAAAACACATATTAAATACTTACCTATATTTGAAGCTTACTTATTGAGAAGGTACCTAGCTTTTTCCGCCTATTTTCCCTCTCTTTCTCGTTGTATATATGCTATCTCTCTCGCACACGGCACACCTCCCACCAGGTGGCGCGGCCGGCGCACGATAATGTGCAGGCGCTTGATCTTCTTCATTGAGTCGAAATCCTCAACAGGTGGACGTTAAGTGTAAGCTTCAAATATAGGTAAGTATTTAATATGTGTTTTATTTTCAGGTAAAACACAGCTATTAAACACTTGACCGTAATTTGAAGCTTACTTATTGAGACCTGTTTGTTACCCACCTGGTGTACAATATATGGACGCCAATGTGAATTTGAATAGGTACATAAGTAATTACTTATTTCTTTATTTGAAAGAGTAAGGTGTGCAGATAGTATACCAATAAATCACACAAATTTTTATATTATTTATATTAACAATCCCAGATGAAAAGTTAATCAAATAAGAACCAAAAAGTTAATCATAATGATTAAAAGTATTAGAACTTATGAGATTGGTTCAAGCGTACCTTAGTTAACCTTTTTGGGCTTGAAAAGTTAAAGTTACTACAATTTTCACTATCTTTAGCGTAAATCTGCGAAAGCGCCAGTAACGACTTTCAATTACGCATTTAGATGTTACTTACAAAATGAAGCAACAGCTGATCCCGACGAGGCAAAAATACCTCAAACCCAAACCTTTATTTATTCAATTAGAACTCTGTAGAAGCACAATTGAATCATCTTAACATAGAATTACCACCTGTCTCAACTCACACAGTTTTAACCCAACCTGCTACAAGCGGACAAGAAGAGAACTTGGTCCTTACTTTTGGGGTCAGAAATAAATTTAAAAGGTCACCCCTTGAATAAGGCAATAAAATATCAAAACAGGTAAACGGTTTTAATTATAATACAGATTTTTAACATCCAACCAAACCGTGCGGTATCTATTAATGTTTAGAGCCAACGCCACCAATCATAATCTAAACATGGCTAGTACTTTCAGTACAATGCATGAATTATTTATTTAAAACTGATAGGTCATAAACTCTGTACTGGAAACAAATATACTGAACTTAAGAGACTAAAATGATAAGGAGCTTATCTGTGTCCCAAAACTGCAATTACTACAGCCAAGTACGTTACTTTTAATCAATTCGGTTTTAAGATATAATTATGATTTACATCAGAACTTATATACCGAAAGCCTCGGGACTACATAACGTGACTTATCTTCTTATTCTTATACTTATATAAAAATGAATCGCAAAATGTGTTGGTAAGCGCATGACTCGAGAACGGCTGAACCGATTTCGATAATTCTTTTTATATTCCTTGTAGTACGAGGATGGTTTTTATGTAGAGAAAACGTAAGTACCACGAGCGAAGCCGGGGCGGACCGCTAGTTTATAATAATAGTGTTTGTGCACAACACTAGGCAGTCAACAGCTATATGAACGTCAGATAGGAAAAGAGCCAAATTTATCCAGTCAGTAACAAAGGATTTTAACTATAGTTACTTTATTCTAATTCAACCAACTGCTACTAGCTACTCCGTATGTCTTTTGGATAGACGGAGGCAAATAGGATTTTTATTCCAACTATATCATTTGATATTTTGAAAATGTACTCCACATTTTCATACCGTCAGAGTCATTTTGCAGATTATAGTGGTGCAGCACTGAACACTGTCTATTAGGTGGCTGATGCTGCTGACCGGGCCTTCAGTTCCGCTTTCCAGAATACCTTCACCCTTCTAGGTGTTACTACTACTGAAATAGCGGTACTCTATCGCGTCGTTCAGGTCTCTAACTGACATAATGGCAAGAGAGATTATAAGCTTAACTATGCATTATTATGTTAAGGAATATGGTGGGTTTTGAATACTATCGTCGTCTGAAAGTATCTCCTTTCGATTAACTGCATTAAGGATGCAGATCTGATCCCATCTTTGTTCCGTAGGAATGCTACGACAGTCTAAACGTTACACTGAACAAAGAAAATTGCCCTGAATATAGTCGGTTGTTCCAACATCCGTAATATGGCTAGCCTAAGGTTAGTTATCCCTTGATTGTGACTGCTACCAATGGAGGCATTGCTCTTGTGTTGTCCACAGTTGTGCGAGTGCAAAAATGAAGAACTGAGCTCGTGGGGAGCTATGTCGAATGAATCTGTGTTAAGATTATGACAGTATAGGACAGTTAGCTGTGGATGCGAAGACAGGACATTACTTTATTCATCCGTAAACACGCGAGGCAGCCACGGACAGCGATATAGCAAGAACTAAACTAGCAAAGTTTAGTTCGCTTACCAGACTTTGTCATGTTTTAAATGCAGTATATCCTCTGAATAGCATTGCATTTATGACTATTGATAAACTTAATTCACCCGTAAACACGAGAAGCAGGCACGGATAGCGATATAGCAAGAACTAAACCAGCAAAGTTTAGTTCGATTACCAGACTTATATTTTAAAAGCCGTATAGCCTGTACATTTCATTTATTGCCCCCCCCCCCCTCAAAGCAAAGAAATGAGAAGTCATTTGGCAGAGCTTTCTCGTTAAGGGTAGGGGTTCCAAGTAATATCTAATAATAAGAGGCTTTTGTTTGGAAAGATTGACTTTCCGTTATTTATCCTCTATCCTATGTAACTCAACAGTCAGTATTCTCAGCATTCGTTGAGTACTTAAACGTTTTACGTTAATAGTTGTATATAACTTTATTATACAATATAATAATCCTGGTGGGATGACAAAAAACTTGTCTAACAAACGATTATCCTAATCCCTCAGCGATTTATTGTTTGAGCCCCGAAGAAAAATCTCATGGGTGCAATAATGAGGTCAAATGGGTTGAAAAACGAGTCAAATAAATTGCCTACAAGACCGGGCAACTAAAATAGGCCTATGAGAGGTCAACTATACGTAATCAATCGTCATTTGTTACATTCAATCGCTTTGCGATTAAAAAATCTCTTCCGATGTTTGTATATGAAAATTGGTCGGCTAGTGCCATTTAATTACGATACCAAACATACCGTTGACACAAGGCTTGGTGACAATCCTCGAAACCACCGCCACAAATCATCTGCGAGATGATATTTGATCCGACTCGCCTTCCTTTGTTGTGATTAGGCTTTGCATTGGTAAATACAATTTGTTCAATTCCAATTTCCATAATTGGTAAACCAATGGTGGTTTCCTGATTCCTGAAGCGTAAACTTTTAGGATACGAAGTATCAATTTCATGCGCCCATTATTTGACGTATCTAACCTTTATTGTATTTTATTAGGTCATTTACTATACTGCCCACTGTGAAGTAGATTTCAAAACCTTTTTCTACCTACCTTAGAAGAGTGAAGATCCGATACGGTCATATCCAAAACTTCTTTCGTGGGTCCTCGTTGACAAAAGCAAATATCTATGATCATTTTAATGATCAATCCTTTGTATATTTGCACCAATCGCCATTAAAGCCCCGCGAGGGCTGATATATATTTGCACCATTTCCCCGTGGGGACGGTTGTTATCAAAGCCCCGCGAAGGCTGATATATATTTGCACCATGTCTCCGTGAGGTACTGTTGTAATCAAAGCCCCGCGAGGGCTGATATATATTTGCACCATTTCTCCATGAGGGACGGTTGTAATCAAAGCCCCGCGAGGGCTGATATATATTCGCACCATCTTTTCCGTGAGGGACGATTGTAATCAAAGCCCCGCGAGGGCCGATATATATTTGCACCATTTCCCTGCGAGCGACAGCTGCGCGAGGGATGTTTGTAACTAGAAATAAGTAGGGCCTGCCAAAAAATGCTTAAGAGACACCCTGCGAGGGTGAATTTGACCTGGCTAACCCCTGCGAGGAGTAGTGGCCACATTTATGTATTCTGCTTCGAGCAAGAATACACCTTAGTGCTAATATAAAAATAGCAGTAAATAATCATTTAAATAATATAGCAATTAACAAGGTCCTTTAACTTATTTTCCAATGTTAGCGACATTTAATAAATTCATAATTCAAATCAATTCACTAAATTTTAAAATGAACTTCGATTCATATTTATTTTTGTTCATGCAATCGATGTAACATTTAGTTGCTTTATATCCGTTAACATTCCTTACGAACGCAACCATACCGTCGTAGGACGTTATATTTAATTGCACAAAATAATCTCCACTCACCCGCAATTTTTTACTTTTTGTCAAGGTGTACAAGTTTATAATATTATTCTAAAACGTTAGAAGTGAATTGTAAATCCTTTGAAATAAGTGTATCTAAATCTAATTAATTATATTAAGATATCTCGATAATTATTATACGATAACCCTTTCAGCACAAGTTCAGTAAACCAAAGAATTTAATTGTAAAATTTTTGGTACTTACTCGTTTTAACAAAAAAGTTGCATCATTTGAACATAGGAAACGTAATTTTCAATCAAATTAGCCGTGTGTAATATGTCTATTTTCACATAAAAACGGATCAGAATAATACTCATAAAAGGACACGTATAGACTACGGATAGTTTTGAATGTGTGGAACATTCATGGTACGTATCTACTATACATGAGCGAATTCCATCATTATTCAGTTGAGCGGTAACTCCCGTACGATTTATAAAATAATATCACAACGTGTTCTGACATGTCGTGACTTCTTGGAGCTGACTCATCTCGTTCGATAATTTTTAGTAATAAACTATGATAGGAATTCCGAACCGTTCCTAGCGATAACGACAATGTAATAAAGTCGTAGCAATGGATTGTATGCCTGTAAAGCTTTGAGTTGGCTCATATCCATACTAAGTATTAATTGTAATTTTTCCACGAAAAATTCACTTGTACCCTTGTAATAAAAACACATTATTAAAAATGAAATAAAATATTAAAAATATCTATATACAAGAGAGGGTATTTGATATATCATATCAAATAATCACAAAAGTAATATTAACGATTCGAGTAAAGCCGAACGGTAACACCGTTAAAATAGCTTTACTCACAGTATTAAAAATTCAAATATTAATTAGTACATATTGCATAATGAAATATTTCAAAAGAAAAGTTACTATTTCAAGTAAAATGTAACGGTTGTATCGTTAATTTTAAATATCTTTATTCATGCTATTAAGTATTTAAGCATATTGAAAAATAAACTATTGCTGAAGGATTCATTAAAAACCTCAGCATTTTAAATAAAGTCCAACGATTATACCGTTGACTTTAAAGATTTTTACTCATTTTTAAGTAAAATATTATTAGAATAGATGTAAAAATAACTCACTGTACCGATCCGACGGGATACACTTTTTAACACTTTTAGCACTTGCTTTAAGCAATACTTAATACTTAATAGCACCAAGGTTGTAGTCTTGTAGACAACCTTCTCGCGGCGGAAGCTAGACGCCAATGAAGAAGATCAAGCGCCTGCACATTATCGTGCGCCGGCCGCGCCACCTGGTGGGAGGTGTGCCGTGTGCGAGAGAGATAGCATATATACAACGAGAAAGAGAGGGAAAATAGGCGGAAAAAGCTAGGTACCTTCTCAATAAGTAAGCTTCAAATTACGGTCAAGTGTTTAATAAGTCTTTTCCGCATAATAAATAGTTACAATGCTCAAACTCATTACAATTATTTAAAAGAGGTTGCCGAAGCCTGATTACAAACAAAGACTGAATACAACCTTCACACGTGGTCAATAATCAAGCGAACCTTATCAAAACAGTCAAGAACGTATCTTAACCTCGCCAAATATTAGACAGGAAATCAAAACTCGCGTGAAAGTAAAATGGCGCGTAAACAAAAAAATGTGTATCGAATTTGACATTTGACTTCTTTCAAATTTTAAATCTGAATAATTTTGCTGTTTTTGTAATGAATCAAATAGAATCGTTAAAATAAATAAAGTATGTTAATTATAATTGCAATTAACAACACTATTATTTTAGAAAACAATAAAAACCGATTTTCGCGCCAATTGTAAGGCGCGAAATGTCATTCTGACAGTTAACTTTTTTCTCCATTTGTACCAGTAAGTTCCGAATAATTGCCAGTTTCAATCGTAAATATTGCTTTCGTGATGAAATGTAATTATTGAATTATTTTTCTTGGATTGTTCGCGATGTTATTTATCCACTTTGGTTTAAAGTACACAATGTACATAATCTTTGCTCCTTAAATTGACACATCTCATTCTTCTATTGTTATGACATATTTACATATAACAAAGGTTCCTTGCAGTTTCCTATATATCTACTTGCCTTCTACTTACAGACAAAGAAATAATGTCCGCATTACCTCTTTGTTATGTAATTAGTTTTATATTACCTATGTAATTACAAAATTTTATCAAGTTCAAAAAAGTATTAAGTAACTATGTAACTTTTTATTCTAATGTAACTTTTAAATAACAATGCACTTATCCAAAATATTTATGTGCATAAATTAGATACAGTTCGCATGTAAATAACGTTTTTGCACATAAATTAAAATGCGTTTTCTTTAAAAACAAAATAACACATCCATGTCTCGGTAGTTTTTAAGAATCTCGATTAAAAATCTCTATATATAGCAACGTTAATAAACTCGTGAATTATAAATCAAAATCATTAAATATAATTTATTAATAAATTTGGTACGATTTATTACGCCCTTAATGCAATTAGTATTTACTTGTTCATTAAAATTAAAAACAATTACTCATCACAACTTTGAGTGTACAATTTCAAGGCAAATAATAATTTATAATTATATTTTGTAGAAACCAACTTAATTAGACAAATTCTTTCATGACAATTTATAACATAAATCCCTGATAGAGGCTATTGTTTTATAGCTATCTCGAATCTAAGGCATCATTGATCCATACTAATATTATAAACTAGCTGTGCCCGCGACTTCGTCCGCGTGGAATAGTGACTGTATAGTAGTTACTACATTTTTGAAGTGAAAACTTCTTTAGCGGCGTTGAGCACTTTTTCTGTAATGGGTATAAAATCTTAAACTCGCGTCAGGACACGTGACCTGATCGAAAAAGCGTAAGACGAATACCATTCCAAAATATCAAACATGCTCAACGTTAATAATCAAGTATTCACTTCTGCCGGCACTCCCGGAGTGCAACCCTTCTTTTTTATTGAATTTAAAGGAAAAACACGTACTACCATAAATAATACAAAGAACTATTAGTAAAATTTATTACTAAACTGAGCTAAAAAATATAAAAATAAATACCTAATTAATTTTCTACGTAAAATTTATTTTTATGCACCAGAGGGGAAGGGAGCAAATTTATTTTTCTTCCTTCCTTGTATGGATGTTTTTGTTAATAAATCGTGAAGCAACTGAGCGCCGAGACAAACGTCAAAACGCAAAGGAATAGAATCCGCTATCGATACTAATAATTGACATAAGCGTATGATGTTTTGCTAAGGATTTGTTCACCCTACCAACGACGACGACGACCATAAACAAAATTTTCATCCAGTCGCAATTTAACAAAATAGTGCTAAACACAATTAGAATAAAATATTAAAATTTCCTGTCGTTCTGGTGCTTGGAATTTTTTTTTGAATGAATGAATAAATAGATTTTTCGTAGAAACGGTAGCTCCTAGAAAATCGAAAAAAAATCTATTTTTTATTAATTGACCTCGAAATTTTTTTCTTCCGAGTACCAGTATGACGGGAAATTTTAATATTTTATTTTGAACAAATTTGGTCTGGATGAGAATTTTGGTCGTTGTCGTCGTCGTAATTTTGGTAGTGTGACCGAACCATTACTAAAATGTGATGAGCTTATGTCAATAATAATTAGCGATAGCAGTTTCTATTCCATAGCGTTTATTCTAATCTCTGCCGTCTCGGCCTGCAGATCTTTCCTGTCTCACGCCTGTAGTAACTAAACCGTTTAGACCGTGCAATAAAAATTAATAAATACCATTTTAAATATTTATAAAAATAAAAAAACAAAGTCGTCGGAGCTGCCATACCATCATTATCATATTATCATATATTATATTTTTTTATAATGGTGTTTAATTTTAAAGATCCTCGGGAAGTTTGTAAAATTATTGTTTATTCCTTTACATTCGTTGCGTTGGTTTTTTTTTTAATTTTTAAATTTTAAACTTCGGTTTCTTATTTTCAAGTAAGCGAGACCTACCTCCATTTTACATTCCTATATCATATTGATATCTATAAGTTTGTTGCTCCTTGACATCATCATCAACCGTGCACAAATTGTAATGGACCACAGTGACAAAAGAAGTGGTATCTTTAGGAAAAAAAATTGCCAAGGGCCAGGCCTATGTGGCTTTGAGTAGAGTTCAAAATTTCCAGTGTGTGGCTATCCTCTCGCTCCCATATCCCCCTCTTCTTTAATAGACTTTCAACCCATTCCCTTTCCACCCCTAGTAAATGGGATAACCGATTTTGATGTAAACCATATTATCTAATTGTACCTATATGTACACGTCATATCCTGTCGTTTGATGCTCCATTTGGTTTATTTATCTAACCACTGTCACCCCTAAAGTGCCCTATATGTAATAAACAGATGAACCGATTTCGATAAAACATTATTAATTGTAATTCACACGTTGCTCTTTCATATTTTGATATATCTACCGCTTGAGTATATTATTTGACAACATCCCATTATTGTTTATTCCCACTTTTACCGCTGTAATCTAATAGAAGCTGTAATGGATAAACCGAATTGGATAAAAATATAACTAATATTTTTTCCCACATTCCCACTTTTACCCCTATAAAGGTATAATAAATGGATGAACCGATTTTGATACACTTTATCTAAGAACCAGCGTCGGAAAATATGCTTTAACTACAGTTTTGGGTTTGGGATCGATTTAATAATTTAACCCCTGCTAATTTTTTTTACATATTTTCATTGTACAGACATCACTTTTCTAGAATTTTATTATATGTATTGATGATTGATGATTGATGATTGACCACGCGCAAGGTTACTAATTTCCACTACATCCTCACGCAAATCGCCAATTTTTATTAACATTGAATCTGTTAATAAAAAAAATCAAAAGATAACCGTACCTTATTTTATTAAAAAGCTACTAACAAATAAAGTTTTATCAAGAACTAAAGTGACCTTCTTTATAGTCTTGTAAAAGTTATACCTACATAAAAATAAAATTTCATCATTTTCTTATTTTGTCATACTTAACTTTAACTAATAAAACATGAGTCTAACTATATAATTATAATTATAAAGAATAAATACAAAAGTTACAACTTATCTTTTGTGGGAACGCAAGAAGGCGAAAATTAAAAAAAAAGCTGAAGATTTATAACAATGTAACGAATGAACACAATCACTGTTATCTACTATTACCTATATTAACTGTAATGGTGTCTTGTTTGACATCAAATAATAAACATCTACCCTCACTTATAAAAATTTTGTACATATATTCACATGAAATATAAGCGCACCTGAAATGGACTCTGGGAAGATATGAATTATTTATTTAACTTTAAAAAAAAACAACCTCACCAACATCATAATATTTAAATTATGAATTTCCAAGAAGCGTTAATATTATGTAAATTGATTTGATTTTAATGAAATCTCATAGATGGCGCTGTTTTAAATTTGTCTTTATACTACTAAGATTCATTATACTGTTTCTCTGCCAAAATTACTTAAATGACGTAGTTTTTATAGTGTAAAGGTAGACAATAGCATAGCTTACTCAAAAACAACATTTAAACATGAGTCTTTAGATTGTACGCTATCGTAGTACAGAGAATACGTAAGAAGAATAAAGGTTCACAGCTCCTCCCCCGCAGGTGATAGCTTGATAATATGTAGCCTATAGCCTGACCCGACCTGTTAGTAATATTCATGCAAAATTTGAAGTCAATCTATGCAGTAATTTTCGAGATTAGCCTTGTCAAACATACAGACAAACAGACAAACAGACAAACCGACAAACAGACAAACAGACAAAAATTCTAAAAACTATGTTTTTGGCTTCTATATCGATTATAGATCATGGATTATGTATTCTTTTAAAAAAATATTCAATGTACAGTTTTGACTTTCCTACGATTTTATTATATGTATAGATAATAGTTATTTAGAGCTAGCGCGCACCACGACTTTCTGCAGCGTGATTATTTTATCGCAGAAATACAACGTATGAGTTACTATGACAATGCGCGCACATGCGATTAAATAATCACAGCGATTTTAAAATTGTGATTTGTCACATTTTGCTGCGACTGCTCGCGACGCGATTGTCGCGAAAATGAAATGCAGCATATGAAATTGTATGGTACCGCGCGCACTGTGATAATAAAATCGCACAGTCGGGCCCGGCCGGCACTTCACTTGTGTTTCGTCTGTCCAACAGTAAACATCGTAGTTGTATAGGTACTGTTTGGTAAACATAAACTCAGTAATCTGTCAAAAGTTTGAATTTATTTATTCATTTATTTAACACTTTATTGTGCAAGAAACAAAATATACATAAAGGTTACAATAATAAAAAAATAAAATAAAAAACCGGCCAAGTGCGAGTCGGGCTCGCGCACAAAGGGTTCCGTAGCAGCAAATATAATAAATTACAGTTAAATCAACCTATCTCAAAAACTATAAGAGATACTTTGATCAAACCAAAAATCGTTGAAAGAGTTAATTAGCATGCATCACCTCTATTTTTTTTAGAATTTTATACCCCGTAGTTATAAAAATAGAGGGGGGGGGACATACTTTTTACGACTTTGAGAGCTGATATCTCAAAAACCGTTCACTTTAAGAAAAATGTTTTTTAGAAAACTTTATATCATTTTAAAAGACCTTTCCATTGATACCCCACACGGGTATGTACATCGAAAAAAAAAATTTCATCCCTCAGTTACATGTATGGGGGGCCCCACCCCCAATTCTTTTTTTTACTATTTAGTGTCATATTTTTGTAGCGGTTCATACAACACATATTCCCATCAAATTTCATCACTGTAGTACTTATAGTTTCCGAGTAAATCGGCTGTGACAGACGGACAGACGGACAGACGGACAGACGGACATGACGAAACTATAAGGGTTCCGTTTTTGCCATTTTGGCTACGGAACCCTAAAAAGCACAAAAGGCGGCCTTTTGGCGGAATTTTCATTCTATATTTATTATTCTATATAGCCAAAGAATTTTTTGGGATACATCTCATACATCCGAACTTCATTGTAAAAGGATGAGTCCAATAATGACGATTTTTTTTTTCTTCTTATCCTCCGAAGTAGTAAATAAAGACAAGCAACTTGTACGAAATCCATGATGAAAGTGAGTAATGATCACTATTAAATTATCGCTGTGCGCGCACCGTACTCTTTGCGATTTTCTACAGCGCGATTTTGAAATCGTGTCGCAAAAATTAAAATCGTGGTGCG
Source organism: Colias philodice (assembly GCF_061535455.1). NCBI lineage: Eukaryota > Metazoa > Arthropoda > Insecta > Lepidoptera > Pieridae > Colias > Colias philodice. The sequence goes on along the minus strand of NC_143106.1, from coordinate 10,041,895 downwards.
CGCTTGGCCTTAGGAAATATATTTCATGTGCAGAATTGACCTCTACAGATTTAATATAAGTAGGTATACATATATTTAGATTCCAATTTCCATGTAACGTTAAATTCGACTATACAATAACTAACAGACAACGCAGGTTACTCTCGTTTCCGTAAGTTGAGGCGGCTACATATTCGGTCCTAATAACATGACTTTTTGTGAACGAAACGACAGCGCGGTTTAATTCGATGGCAACACCATCAGAAAAAAGGAAATATTTTTAACTTTGAAAAAATATTATGATTAACACTACTATTATTAATACTATTTTAACATTAACACAAAATATAAGACTGTGAGTGTGTAAAAATAAATCCAGCTAGTTTCACATCACACTTATGTTTATAATTAGGCATACGACATGAAAATATATTAATTACCAAGCAATAATCATATAGATAAATACTGAACAAAAGTATTAACAGTCAAAGTATATTATTTTTTACTAACAACATGTAAATGATGAAGGAATAATAATTATCAACGAACTAACCTTTTTGTATTAGAGTCCCGCCTCGTGATCGAATTATTAAAACACGAAGATTTTTAAAAATGTAACCAATGAACACAATCAATATTAGATTAACTGTAATGGTGTCTAGTTTGACTTAAAATAATATACATCTACCCTCACTTTTAAAAATGTAGTATATTCACACGAATTATAAGCGCACCTTATAGGGAAGGGAAGATTTATTATGGGTTAAAGAGTTAAATAAATAACTAACATAATTATATTTAAATTATTAATTTTTAACATTGTGTTCAGTAGTGTTAACATGTAAATTGATTTGATTTTTACGAAATCTCATAGATTTCGCTGAATCAAATTTGTCTTTATAGTACTAAGATTCATTAAACAGTTTCTCTACCCAAATTACGTAAATGACGTAGTTTTTATAGTGTAAAGCTAGATAATAGCATGGCTTACTCAAAAACAACATTTAAACATGAGTCTTTAGATTGTACGCTGTCGTAGTACACGGAATACGTAAGAAAAGTAAAGGTTCACAGCTCCTCCCCCGGAGGTGATAGCATGATAATATGTTTAAAAAAACCTCACTCGACCTGTTAGTAATATTCATGCAAAATTTGAAGTCAATCTATGCAGTACTTTTCGAGATTAGCTCGGACAAACATACAGACAAACAGACAAACAGACAAACAGACAAAAATTCTAAAAACTATATTTTTGGCTTCTATATCGATTATAGATCATGGAATATGTATTCTTTTAAAAAAATATTCAATGTACAGTTTTGACTTTCCTACGTTTTTATTATATGTATTATAAATGCGAAAGTAACTCTGTCTGTCTGTCTGTTACTCAATCACGCCTAAACTACTGAACCAATCTGCATGAAATTTGGTATGGAGATATTTTGATACCCGAGCAAGGACATAGGCTACCTTTTATTGCGAAATATGTACTTACCACGGGCGAAGCCGAGGCGGACCTCTAGTTTTCTATAAAAAATGACATTCATACCGAGAAATAATTGATATCTAGGTACTTAAATAAATTATTTTAAATAAATAATTAATACATATATAACATATTTAAGTAAGTATTTTGGTATACAGCCAGCAACGTTTTCGTAATTCAATCATTCTATTTTCATAAACAATTGTATGCAAGTAAAACCGCGTGGAATCCTAGTTTCTTTCTGTGTATATTTTAAAATAATGATATCCTTACATCTGGTAGCTAATTAACAAAACTCACATTAGTTCATTCATACAAGACAAGGCTGTGAGATACAAACCTTGATTTTTAATACGTATGTATGCAACTTAGTAAAAAAGAAACCTGATGGAAAATATTTTACTTAAGTACCTATATAATATACTAGCGGACCGCCCCGGCTTCGCCCGTGGTACATATATCGCAATAAAAGGTAGTCTATGTTCTTTTTCAGGGTCTAAAGATTGTCTGTGCCAAATTTCATCAAAATCGGTCCAGTAGTTTACGCGTGAAAACCATACATACATACATACATACAAACCTTTCCTCTTTATAATATTAGTATAGATTAAATTCAAGATACAAACCTTACCTTACTTACCTTTTTCATGTATTTTACGTTTTGTATGCTATCTTCAGTATCTAGGTAGGTACATAAAATAAGTATGTACATATTTTACATAAATTTCTAGTTGATTTAAAGTTGCAAGGCTGTATTGTAATTTGAGTTTTTAACACTATCTATAAGTGTAAGTAATATTATATTTACAGAATACAGATATCGATGTCTAGATTAGTATAACTGAGCATTTTGATTATTCGTTTTATTGTGAAATATCAAAATACATATATGAATTAAAATCCAAAACTTGGAGTGCTTAGTAGTTTTATAAATTGTATTTCGTCGATGAGCTTACCTTCTTGATTTCTAAACTTGGTAAATTAATAAATGTTGTAATGTTTAACCACAGAACAGTGTTTAACGTATTTTAATTTTTATAAAGTGGTAACACCTGTTTATTATGAATAAAAAAAGTAAATAATTTTCTTTGAATATAGGTGGGAAAATATTATGTCAAGTGACGGAGTGCTTGTTCAGAGCGCCAATTTTAACATGCAAACGTCAAAAGTTAACAAATTTATACCAGTGTTTATACTTTAGAGTGCGTGTTTAAAACGCGTTGAAATGCAAATAGCAGATATTAAATGATATTCAAATATTCCGATGCGCAGTGAGAACTAATTTGCGATTTGTAAAACGATTACTTACCATAGTTTACTTAAATATGGGGATGAGCTTATTTTTATATTTTCGATTTCTACAAAATTAGTAGTAGGTACTAGTAGGTAGTAGTTAGTAAACTATTTAATCTCTATTTGTACAAAATCTTAGTTCAAATAAACTAATTAATCTAATAAAATATACGATATATCTCAGTAGTTTTTAGGTACATATCAAAAAGACTTAAAATTCTTCTTTTTTTGCTAATTAAATAGTTTAAAATTCTTGGTCCTAATTTTAAATGTAGGCTGTAAAAAAGTCACATTTCGTGACAGTTGACAGGTCGTGACAGTTGACAACTCGCGACAGATTAATTTTAGCGATGGAGACGCCGTCCACTGTTACCAAGGTTGCATAAATGGTACAAGTAGATAATCTGCTAATCTTAGAGGTTTAAGAAATTAATTTTTACTAAAGAAAACATGCAGTTTCAAAATTTAAGATATGATCATTTTCCTTGTAACTCATTAAAATAAGCTTTATTTGCTGAATGTAGAAAGCTGAGGTACCAGCCCTTTGATATATTATATTTTGTTTTATAAAACTCCACAGAAGTCTAACAAAAGCAAGGCTTGAGAAAATAATTAATAGTTAAAACACCTAATAAATATTGTAATCTGAGCATTATCAACAGTCAATCGATTATTTCACCACTATAATAATATTGCTAATTAACATACTAAACGGATATCCATTGCGACTTCATGATAATAGCATAAAACAAGGTTAGGACATGTTTTACTTTACCTGAGAACAAAGAAAAAATATAGTGTAACAACCAATAAAATATATACTTACATAAGAAACTCGCGAACAACCAGAATAAAGGTATCTTAGGCTTTAAAAAAAGTTAATGTGGACAACAGCCGCATCCGGCCCGGACTGCCAATGACTGTACTTTAGAGATAGGTACAGCCGGGTAGAAAAACAATTGAAAATAAATTAAATCATAGTAAAAATACGTATCTAGTTGGTAAGTCCATAAATATCTCAGCTTTGAGGAGAGTGGTTTATTTTTCTAGATGGATTGGCTCTGTAGGGTACCTATTGTAACGTCAATGTTAAAATATGACAATTTAAAAGTGCTTCTAGAAGTCTATTTGAATAAATAAATGTTTCAGTATGAGTCTCCCTTTTCAACTTTAGTGATATCTAAAACACTAGCAGAAGATCACAAATTAACTCCGTAGATGGGCCCCCTAGTTATGAGTAGGCGGATGTGGTAACAATAAAACATTTAAACAGGTGTATTACATCATTAAAAATGATAATTTATTTAGTTAACACAAGGACGAAGGGCTGACCGAAACATGTTCATACAAAAAACACAGCCTATAAAATTGTCATTGTAAGGTCATGAGAATATATCATTAATAATTATACGTGGAATGTATTATTAATAATATTAAGTAGGTATACACCTACATTTTTTTATTAATTTTTCCATAATGTAACCATAGTTTTTCCCGCCCGCGCATGGTAGCCATATTTTCATGATGATTCAATTTTGAATATTAGGTATAACTTCGCAACTTCTAAATAAATGCTGTTTATAATAACTGATAGATATTAAATTATTTTAAAAAATAATCTTGAATACGCTACGAGAGACTAGAAACAATTCAGGCCCTTAAATTAAAAAAATGATATTCATAATTCGTTAAATTTTTTAATCTCAAATAACTTAATATGTTAAACCTTGGATTTGAACGGAACCAGTATTATGTCAGAGGTAATAAAATGCAAGGTAGCATACGTAGGTAAGTATATGTTCGTATCAATTAGTTTCCGTATAATTTTGTCACGTAATAGGTTCAACCTTGGATAAATCCCACATTTTTATTCAAATTCTATAAGCTCCATACAAATTATTTGTGTTTGTTTTAGTTAAACTGGCCTAGGCTGGAAATTAGCACTCTGTGTTTATGTGAACAGCCTTAAATTCTGTCTAGTTCGATTGCCTTACAAATTCTTTATTTGAGGTCAAATTAATTATTTCATATTTATTCTCTTTTGTTACCCCCAGAAGTATAGACCGTAGACTGATACATGATGATTTAAGCATAATTAGTGCCATTTTAAATCTCAAAGAAAAAGTCTTTAATTTCTAAAATATTGTAAGCCGTGAGACTGTTGTAAGAATAATACATTTCTTATAAATGATTTCATAGAATATTTGGTTCACTAAGCATATCGTAAAAAGTTATCCATATTCCAAGAATTCATTCAAATCCATTATCAATCATCAATATTATAAAGTGCATTAGTCACGGAGAGAAAAAAGTTACTAACTGCAAAAAATAGATAACAGTATATTGTGCAATAGAAAACCTGAATTGAGGCAAAATTGAAATGCGCTGGGCAAATCTCAGCCTTCCAAGAAAAGATTTTTCTGGTTTTAGTGGTACCTTTTTGCATACAATAAAATTTACAAAACAACAGTAGAAATAAGAAGCTTTTTAATGGCGCGATTTATTGATTATATTACCCAAATCGACACGGACAGACTATACACCTTAAAAAAAGGAAAATCACAAAAAATATTTATTTTTAAAATCACTCAAATTCCGGATTTTTTAATCCGTTTATAATTTTTATAATCATCGATAAGTAACACCCACGAGGTTGTTTATTGTTATAATAAATTGAAAATCACTGTAGGCTTAACAAGGCCAAGGGCGAGCGGATGCCGCAGACCCGTGGTTCCGTACCATTTATTTATTGTGAGCACGTACTAGCTAATCCCGCGGATCCGCTTGGATGTTTATTTGATAAAAAATATCATTGTTGCGTTAATAACACTTTGTTTTTTACTCGACTGCGACAAGGAGGGTTATTTTATTTATTAATGATATCTATGCTATTCAATGTCTCTAAAAAAAGTCAAGTTAGATTGATTGAGTCTGAGTTATAGTATGCAATATTTGCTAACAGTGTGTATGTTTGTTTATATCAGCGCTTTTCCTCCGTACATAGAAAATAATTTGGAAAATCCAAAAGTGCACGCCTCATAATTTTTTTTTAATAAATATTTATTAATTATTATTTTTGTTTATTTAATAACAATTAAACCACATCGAATCAGACCCTGAAAAATGAAAGGGTTCTATTCCTGAGCATACTCAAGCGTAAGAGAAAAAAAAGACTCGATTAGTAAAGTATTTCGGTCGCTATCGTGTTAACAAGAAAAAGGATCCGCACATACAGACACACGGACGTCCAAGACAGAACTTTTTTAAACTGTTTTTTAACTAGTTTAAATAACAAAAATGACATCAAAAATATCATGAACGTTAAAAATAGTGTTTTTTCTTAATATGTGTGTGTATGTATTATCTTACAAGTGCAATGTATGATACATAAAGACATTTTAAGTTTGAAAAATCAGATGTTTTGCGCGAAGTGACAGTAGTACCCACCTCAACGCTTCGCTTATGAGGCGTGCAAAAGTGATTTGCATTTATGAATTAACTTGTAGTCAGAAATGACCTACCCAATTACCAAATCTCTAAATTATGTAAGTAATATCAAGATATTATGGTAAAATAATCATAAAAATTAAAAATCCTTTTATCAAATCTTTTTATGATAATGCGTGTTGCTTATCAAAATGCAAGACGAATTGTGTTATAACAATGTGTTAAATACAGACAATTTTTATGTTGCATTTTAATTAGGCATAATCTTAGTACAATTGTAAAATAATTAATTAAATGAACAGTTACCTATTTTTTTTACACGCTTTTTACACGCTTTATATTAGCTTCACCTGTATGTTTGTAAGTTTGTAACCGACTTCTTTGGGCGCGATTTTGACCCACTTAAAACGGCCAGATTTCGTTCAAATTTTGTAGATTTATTAAGGACCGATGACAATACACTAATTTGATAAAATAAATAATAGTTTAAAAAAATAAAAAACACGCGTTTTATAGAAAACCGAACTAAAAGCGTGTTTTTTAGTTTTTTTAAACTATTATTATTATAGTTCTACTGTGGAACCTTAGTATAACTTGTATACGTAGTATATTATTATTAGTCTGTGGTATAACGTATAACTATGTATAACTTTAAGTATTTAGTAATCAGTAATACATTTGACATGATTTATTGATGTAATACATTTCTAATCGCAACACGTATTCGTTACTAGCTGCGCTCCGCGGTTTCACCCACGTGGCTCCGCTCCCGTTGATCTTAGCGTGATGATATATAGCCTATAGCCTTCCTTGCTAAATGGGCAATCTAACACCGAAATAATTTTTCAAATCGGATCAATAGTTCCTTAGATTAGCGCGTTCAAACAAACAAACAAACTCTTCAGCTTTATAATATTAGTATAGTATAGATATACCTACACACTTCAAGAAGCCTACATTATTCAGAAACTTAATAATCCTGACTTCGATTACTGTAATAAATGCCGCTCATATTAGATTTATCTCATATGCATATTAAATAAATTTTAATATGTATGCTTGTATGTGACCTCATTACACATGAAATATAAGTATATTTAACATAAGAAGGTAATATTTACAAGTAAAGCTAATAAAGGTGTGTATTAAAATAACTTATAATTATACATATATTTGTGTGAAATCGTGATAGAACCAACCTTACTTGGCTTCCGCACGAACGACTCGAAGGACCATGTAATATTACCCTTTTTCAACAACATATGTAATCAATTTCATACATGTGTATGTAATATGGTTCTATGGCCAAAATATAGTACAAGAAATATTGTATACTAGATTTCCGCCCGCGGCTTCGCCCGCGTTTTTAAAGGAAAACCCGCATAGTTCCTGTTCCCGTGGGATTTCCGGGATAAAACCTATTCTATGTGTTAATCCAAGTTACCCTCTATATGTGTGCTAAATTTCATTGTAATCGGTTCAGTAGTTTTTACGTGAAAGAGTAACAAACATCCATACATCCATACAAACTTTCGCCTTTATAATAGTATTAAGATTAAATTTCAATTAGTTATACAGTATACTAAAACCTTGTTAGTAAAAATATAATAATGGAATGCTATAAGATCATCACATAAGTAAAACTTTTCATTCACCACAAATGCCGACATGATTTTAAAACAAATAAACGTCACAGATAATAAAAGACAATACCATATATTATCTGTAACAATTTACAAGTATAAATTCATTTTATGGCGGTCCCTGTTCAATTAAAATCATCGTTGACACTAATCACTTGAGTTTCGTCTCAAGACACATGAGACAATGGAACTTAACCTTTATCATATGCCTAGATTATTTAGGTCATTGCCTATTTACTAGGTCATATATGAATGAGTATAAAGGGTTGACCAAGCAGGAAAACTAGGTGTTAAGCATCCGCGTAACTTATGTACATAATTAAAGGCACTGTAAGTATGATTTTAGGTTTGAGGTTACAAAATCTTCTAGTCATGCGCTATTTATTTTATTTATTACACTTTACTCTGCAGGTCAATTAAATAAAATGTATTTGTATTGTTTCTTTAAACTGAAACCTTAAAGCTAGACTAACACAGAAGGCGGCCTTATTACTTAAGAACTAAATAACACTTACATATATACTTACTTACATATCTATATATGTATAGAATTATCCATAATATATCAGTATACAATATGTTACATATCTGCACAAACTGTACAATTTTAGGTGTAGTTTAATTTATTTAAATATTATCAATACGAAAGTATCATTGGTGTCCTTCATGTCGCGACAAAGTAATTGATTTAGGTAATTGCAAATGGAAGTATACATAATTCTATATAATATACTTGTACAACAAAAATTACCACTCACATGATCCTTAATTAGTTTTGATTTCCTACTTGAATTTATAATTATCGTACATTGTACAAAAATAATATTCTATAGCATCAGAAACTCTAACTCATACCATGCATCAATCCTCCTACTAATATTATAAATGCGAAAGTTTGTGAGGATGTGTGTGTGTGTTTGTTACTCTTTCACGCAAATACTACTGCATCGATTACAATGAAATTAAGCACACATATAGAGAGTAATTTGGATTAACACATATGATAGGTTTTATCCCGGAAATCCCACGGGAACGGTAACTATGCAGGTTTTTCTTTGAAAACGCGGGCGAAGCCGCGGACGGAAAGCTAGTAAACTATAAAATAATAACAACTAATAAACAAGTTACATACAGCTTATTATTCAATATTATTTATAGACCTGCTATTTTTTTACTCGTCGTGTTCTAGGCACAAAGCAAGCCCTAACAACCTAGGTGACGGCCACTCGCGGTTGGAACATAAATCTATGTGACACTTGGCTTTCATATTAGTACAAGGACGTGGCGTGTCCACGATTATCGATAATTTACATAATATAATAATACATAAGCATTGTGGTTTAAAATGAAGAATTAAAAATATACAAAATTAGTTTTAAAATCTGAAAATTCCATGAAACATCTGAAAGTTCAGATGATTCATAGCACGATCGACTCTTATCATTGACTAGCTGCTCCGCGCGGTTTCACCCCCGTGGCTCCACCCCTGTTGGTCGTAGCGTGATGATATATAGCCTATAACCTTCCTCGATAAATGGGCTATCTAACACCGAAAGAATTTTTCAAATCGGACCAGTAGTTCCCGAGATTAGCGCGTTCAAACAAACAAACAAACAAACTCTTCAGCTTTATAATATGTATGTATTAGTATAGATATGTATAATAGGTACTAATACATACATATTATAAAGCTGAAGAGTTTGTTTGTTTGTTTGTTTGAACGCGCTAATCTCGGGAACTACTGGTCCGATTTGAAAAATTCTTTCGGTGTTAGATAGCTCATTTATCGAGGAAGGCTATAGGCTATATACCATCACGCTACGACCAACAGGAGAGGAGCCACGGGGGTGAAACCGCGCGGAGCGGCTAGTTATTCTATAAAATACTAGCTTTACAGCGGCCTTGCCCGCTTCGTCTAAAACCTAATAAATGATATAGGAAAATCACTCTATCTATTAAAAAAAGACTCATCAAAATCCATTGCGCAGTTTAAAAGATCTAAGCATACTACTACCATAACAAGGCATGATGCCTTTTCTTCGTAATCCATGTCGTCAAGTTGAACCTATAAGAGATTTTTTTAAAGAATAGAAAAAATTCGATCATGAAGCTGGATCCAAATACTTATTAGATAGCAGAAAAGGATACTTTGTTTTTAATTTACTACCACATAGTGAAAATATTTTTTTTTTGTTCCAGAATAATCTACGATGTTTCACGGAGGCTTGCTGTCGAAGTTAAAGGCGTACTACAAGTGGTACGTGCTCGGGCTAGTGTCAGTCGGCTACATTTTGGGAGAGCTGGGACATTATCTTATAGGTATGGTATAATTATTATTAATTAATTATATTCTTAAATATTAAAAAAAAATAAGCTTAAAAAATGGTTTTTATTTTGTATCATGACAAAGCATGATTGCGTGTCAATTTAAAAAAAGAATAAAATCTTTGTGACATTATTTCTTGGCGCCAAATTCTTCGCGCCTACAAGTTTTTTTTTTTTTACAGAAAATAGAATGATTCAAAATTAAGAATTTTCGGTTTTCAAATCAAACAACCTGCCTGATTTTCCAAAACGTATCTAAGAACGTATCGTAGTTTTTGCTAGAGAATTTAGTGCTTTTTATTTAAAAAAAACGAATACTCTACAATGCAGTTCCAACAAGAGGTAAAATAACAAAGTGTAAATTACTCACTTATAATACCACAAGAGCTTCAAAATTATCGGGTATTTTCCGATAGGTTCGTTGCAAACAAATGAAGGAGTCAAGTTTTTAGTCAAGGTTAAAAAATCACGAGCGCGAAGCGCGAGTGATTTTTCCTGAAAAACTTGACGACTTTATTTGTTTGCAGGGAACCTTGAGGGAAATGCCAGATAATTTTGAAGCTCGTGTGGTATTCGGGGGATTATTTTTCCGTCCCAAATGTCGGCCATAATTTCACAATTGAATTCAACCTGTCAGTTTGACGTCAACGACCAGAGATAATTTTCAAAAAATTATCAGTATAATACCACAGTATTACCATCCTACAGTATGGCGACGAATGTACTTGTGCAGAGAAACGGAGGGGAACTGGCGGGGGGTCGGGCGACGCGGGCCGCTTAATGCAATCACGCTGAGTTTGCATTAACTATCGCGAAAGGACGACGCAGTCGTATTTTTTGTGTAATAATTTTATTATACATAGGTACTTACATATTCTATTATGACGCGCAAAAACTGTTCCGTTTACGGATGTAAATCTACATTGAAATCCCAGAAGGAAACAATATTTCAGAAAGATTGTATTAATTGTATCTGTTGAATTAAAATCAAAGCTATGTATATGTTGTCCTCATTATTTTCTAATCAGATTGTACATCCCAATGCGAATGCATTACTTAGTTAAATGGTATAATATACAATTAAGAACATCCAAAAATAAAGTGTCCACGTAAATAATATTTAGCAGTGCAATATCTGTAATTATATATTTATGAACAAATAATAACATCAGATTTAATAATCGCAATTATTTTGAATGTACATATGAATAAATGATTTCATCATAATATTAATAATCAAAATTGTTTTATTTCCCATTTGTTGCAACCCTAGCGTATTTTCGTGTGGCAGCGTAAGTACCTACGCTGGCGGCGGCATCGCGCGACATCAAAGGCGATTCCTTACTGTAGGAAATAATATTGTAATACTGTGATAATACCATGTAGGTTGTACCACGTGACGTCGAATGGTGCAAATGCAATTCTATTGGTCGATATTGGGGTCGGAAAAATAATCATAATTAAATTCGATAATTTTATTTCCACGAATGTGGTCATATAAAAATGAAAATACTTAGTGATTCATTCAACTTGCATTAGATACTTGCATACTTGATTTGCAAATTACTACGTTATTTTTCGACATACGTTACACCTTGACCGATTGACTTAGATTGACTTGTCGATACTAAATAAATTCCTTGCACATAGGTTCCGAGAAAATCCGTCTGGTTAAAGAATTTGCTGATTAGAATAGTCTAGACTTTATGTTTTAGTGCGAATCTTGAGGAAAACGCGTGAAACACGGGAAAATATTTTTAATTCATTGCTAAATGTCTCCTAATACGAATAGATACTTATAAAGAAAGCATAAACTGTTCTGAGTTGCAATATCTTCAGCTAACGACTTCGCTCGTCCTACCATCTCATGTAAATTTCTTATTTCCCATGTAAAGTTTTATAATCCTATAAAGTACGATATAAGTATAAAAATTATCATACCAATAATATTAAAAAATACTTTATTATTAATATATTAGTCACTTTATTTAGTACCAAATAAAAAAAACTACGCGTTGAAGCCTCATATGCTCTTGGAGGCTTAAGAATTCGTCACTTCAAATATTTTTCAAAGCAAATCAAGTCTTAAAATAACACAGAATCAATCAATCAGGCAACACATAACTTTTTGCGGCCCAACCTTGACTTTGCCCGCCCTTGAAACGCGCATTCGTGAAGGAATTATATTTGATGCCTTTCAACGTAAATATAGTAAAAAAGGAAAGTATCGGCCTTCGTTTTGGGATAGTTTAATTAACTTTTAATGATGAAATAATAGAAAAAAATTGTCTTTTGCTTGTTGTTTTAAAATAATAGTTATAATATATCCGATACAAAATTGAATGCGTTGGTATATATTGTAATAAAACAAATTCGAATGCAATTTTTAATCTGTTTTTTTTTTTTAATATTCGATTGAATCAAATCGATCCTGAGTCCTGACACACAAAAAACGTCTACTTCAACTATTTATACTTATTATAATAAAACAAATTCGAATGCAATTTTTAATCTGTTTTTTTTTTAATATTCGATTGAATCAAATCGATCCTGACACAATATTAATTAATATTAACTGTCTTATCACAATAACTTTAGATAGGGTTTAACTTTAAGCGCGGGTTCTCTTTAATCTGCTTTTGTCGTATTTCACATAGACAACTATTAAAGTGACAGATCCCCGGTTTAAAGTTAGACTGTGTTTAAATTGTTTTGTGGTAAGGCCATAAAATTTTGCTACCTATATCTCTTTTATTATGTAATGTATTTTTCTTACAGGAACGACATCAAAAGTAACTGCTGAAGACTTGCACTATGGCGACAAGTCATGTCAGTTGAACGCAACATATTTGCACCTCAGTCAGTTACCAGTTATCTGTGAAAAAGTCAACTCTAGCGAAATGTGAGTACCTATTTCTTTTTGTCTTCTTCTTCTTTCAGTTCTAGAATGAGAATTTCCGATCGAAATGATCTGGATTCTGTTAAAGCGGAGTTATAAACAGTGTTATACCTACTCATTAATTTCGTTTTGGTTATTTTTAAGAACATTATTTATCCTGGGGCAAAACACAGATTTTTTAATTATGCAAACTTTTTGGTAGTAGAAATAACTAAGTACTTATTATTTAATAAATGGTTTACACTTTACTAAGTAGTAAAGTGTAAACCATTTGGTTTACACTTTACCCACACTTACTCTTTAATATGTTAATGAGACTGACGAAATAAAAACAATATTTTAATCACAATCAAAGCTGTTTCTACATTTTTAAAGGTCACACTTATTAGCTTTTTATGAATAGTCAAAATCAATAACAATAAACACGCAGAAAATAAACAACAACTTAGATAAGGAAACATAATTTATAACTGCGTATAAATTATGAATTTATGTATCAACTTCCGTGATTTACATGCATACTAATTTTATTATTAAACATAATATTATATTACATAGGTATACCTACCATATAGTACCATAGGAATTAGTAAAGCACGTTCAGGAAATAAATAATATCAATAATTCATAAAACCCGATCGTCCATAGCAATTATTATTTCAATTAAAATTCTCTACGATTGAAACTAAATTTGCATACGGAAGTTCCTTGTGAAACAAGCTATTATTATTATTATTTCGTCTAACATAAAAGATATAAACTGCCATTTTTAGACATGTGTTATGGGCAAGAATTAAATATTTATACGCAGTGGTAGGTATGTGGGTCGTCTTTTCTTACGTATTCAGATGTTTTAGTTTTATTATGGGTGTTGAAAATAAGATATTATTAACTAAAAAAAAGACGGGTTGCACTCCGGGAGTGCCGGCAGAAGTGAAAACTTGATTATTAACGTTCAGCATGTTTGATATTTTGGAATGGTAGGTATCCGTCTTACGCATGGAATGTAAGGGCTAAAAAAAAACATCCGTCTTACGCTTTTTCGATCAGACCACGTGTCCTGACGCGAGTTTAAGATTTTATTCCCAACGCCGCTAAAGAAGTTTTCACTTCAAAAATGTAAATAAATGTATCATAATTCATAGTCACATAACTACCTACACTTCTACTTGACACCCTCTTTATTGATCTAAAAATACAAGTTTAGGTAACATTAATGTACCTACATAAGTTCATTATATTTTTATATGAAGGTTGTTCTAATGAATGAACTCATAACCTATTTTAAGTAATATTTAACCTGAGCGAATAGCTACAAAAAAGACCAACTCATAAAACTTTAAGATTTAAAAGGGATTCAATATACAGGATGTCCCACTATTGGTATACTAAGCGCGAAGGGACTTGTAGTTTTGCATGTACACTGATCACGTAAAAAATACTTAAACAACAAAATTATATCAAAAATTGTTTGCTAAATTTTTCCTGAAAATCCATGTTTTCTTCTCTAGCTTCGCGCAGCCGGCATATACCGCGCGCTTCTCTAATGTGAGCATTTTGTCTATGAAAACATAAACGATAGTTCACGTGCTGGTGGCAAAGTTGGGCGGGTTGCTTGTTATGGGTGTACATAGAGTTTTAAGAATTCATCTATATGAAAAAAATGCGTCTAGAATTTTATAAGTAGGTATTCTTTTCGTACTCAGCGTATGCAAAACTATAACCTCCTTTGAGCTTAGTATACCAACAGTGGGACACCCTGTATAACTAATAATGGTCAATCATCTATGACCACTAAAATAACGTTTTGTGTACGTGACCAAATACGTAAGTTTTAATAAACTTTGAAGATAAATAAAGACGAGTGATATCATTGAGATCGTTAATTATGATTGATTACGAGAACAAATGCCAAGAGATGCTGCAGTTTTCTTGTATCACCAGCATACTTCCTAATAACATAGTTTTTCTGTAGCATCTTTGGTAGGTAGGTACTTCCTAGTAATAATACACAATCAATTACCTAGCCTTTGTACTGGTGTTTAAGTATATAATAATGTTCCTATAATACAAGTATCTTATAGTAAAATTAAAAAGTCATCGTGTAGAGATAACGATACAAACTTATCTTGTAATATATGTACCTATGCAATTTATATTATGTGCCTTGAATCAAACTCAAAATCAGGGTGGATGTATCAACTCATCTATGTTTAAATCCAGTTT
Organism: Colias philodice; assembly: GCF_061535455.1. Classification (NCBI taxonomy): domain Eukaryota; kingdom Metazoa; phylum Arthropoda; class Insecta; order Lepidoptera; family Pieridae; genus Colias; species Colias philodice. The sequence goes on along the minus strand of NC_143106.1, from coordinate 10,026,597 downwards.
TTGCTACAAAATCAAATAAATTTTAACTCTCCTGAAAATTATTAATAATATTGCACGACTCATGATGCGAAGCATCAGAGAGTGCTTTACGATCGAAAAATTTTTTTCGCCTCATTTTTGCAGCTATTCTTATTATTATAGCCTTGTTAGTTCACGGAATCAAGATATTTTGCATACTATTGTCGAGATAATTTAATGGAGATTAATCCCATACTTTTTAAAAATTGATTTACTTCAATAGAATTGGAAAAAAACACCGAAATAGGTCAAAAAATTTTTCTGTCCGTCATGTGTGAAACCTGAAAACACTATAACTTGTGAAAAAATCCATCATTTGAGTTAAATTTTTTTTTAAATATTCTAATCGACGATTGTAGGTCACTGAATGCGAATGATTAATTAATTCAGTGTCGTTTAATTGCAATTAATAAAAAACGAAAACTACAATAAGTTTTTTTATATTTCATAATTAAATGAGCATTATGAGTCGTGCACTTTTGGATTTTCCAAACTTTATTAATATGTATAACAAAGCAACACTCAAACTGCATGCCTTCTAGCGTCGTCAGACAAAAAAGCTCCAATTAAAACCGAACACTCCTTATGAAATATAATTACCTACCAATCCATAAACATTATGAACCCCTTATTATTTATAGCTTATTAATTTCCAAGTAATTTCAACTATTTATTAGTTACCACAATATGAATATACTTATGGAAGTGTTAAAATTACACTACCATATTATATGAACCGGAAGAAATGCACTGTGAAATAGATACCAGTGTTTTATATTGTTGGCATCTCAATGTAAGATAGATTTCCTGATAAGAAAGTGCATATCTATGATATCTTTACTTATTAGGCTAGAAATATTTTTCGTGCAGACATGATATTTTTTTTATGTCTCAGTCATGGCACGCCACTGAGCCCGGTCGTTTGAGACCTTAATTTTAAAAATTCATTGTAACTAGTATTTTATTCTAGACCTGAATTCTTGCCTTCAGATTTTCAATAAAATGTTGTATTTTTTCGCAAGAAAATTTTATCTATAACTAGCGGTCCGCCCCGGCTTCGCCCGTGGTACATGTTTACGTTTTCTCTACATAAAAACCATCCTCGTACTTCAAGGAATATAATAAAAAAAGAATTATCGAAATCGGTTCAGCCGTTCTCGAGTTATGCGCTTACCAACACATTTTGCGATTCATTTTTATATATAAGAAGATTAATGTGAAATATTTAAACATGCAATTAAAATCATTAACCATATCTTAGTCTTGACATTAGCCTTGTTCAATTGTAAATAATTGTTATTTGAACTTTCGCACGATACTCATTTATCTAGAAACAAATCTACTTCGAACCAATGAAGATACGATTAATAATAACTTAGCCAGTCATTATTCATTTAAGGGCTTGGTCTAGTAGTGCAAACAAATGCATCCTGTCATCCTATATGTAAATAATACAAATGTACTAAGGGAAAGTTGCTCCACTTAATTTTTAAAAATTAAATCATTCGTATGCATAATTTAATATTCGTAATAAGTACCAAAAATGACAATTTGAAACAATTTTCGTGAAAATTACACCGGGTGATTTTTTTTTTATCAGTACACAAAATTTGCGAATACTTTCTATTGATATCTTCAACTTCATGTTTATATAACTGATCAACTTTTACAAAGAAATTTGGACGAAATATAAAAAAAAATAAGCTTTCCATACAAAATGCAGAACTCTATACATTTTTTTCGACCTAAGTTTCTTAGTGAAAGTTGTTCAGTTTAACTAATAAAACGGATAAACAAATTTTGTATATAATAAAAAAAATGTAATGTTTGTGTTAAATGAAAACAAAAAATATTTATTTCTGACTAGCTTCCGCCCGCGACTCCGTCCGCGCGGATGTCAGTCTTCGCGTCTTCTACAGATTTATTATATTATGTGTAATATATAGATTTATATTGATAAACCTAATAAATCTTTTGCTAGCATTCTGATGCTTTATCGGTTGCACTGGATTTATCTCTTTTTTTTCAATCGCTTGAATGATATAGGATGGGTCCTTGATGGGCATCGAATGCTGAAGTCTCGAATCAATCAATTCTGACAGTAGGCAATTTATGTAAAATCTTGATAATGGTCCATCATTTTATTTTGCCTAAACGTTACATACTTTTTTATATATTCTATTTTTAACGAATTATTCACTCCAGTCCAAACAGCAAATAAGCAGACTTCTGCTTCTGCAACGTTTAGTTGTCCCTGAATTTAGAAAAAATAGTCATGATTCTTATCTATGACAAAAGTGTTATTTTTTGCATTGTATTTCAAATATTAATTTTTTTTTAACCGCATCTTCCGCATTCATGTCTTTTGCCGGAATTAGACATTTAACTTCTACTAGTCCCATTTTCCCTTTTTGATATGGGAGTGTATAAAGTAAATTTTTTAGATATTTCTCGTTATAATTTTAAAAAGTTATTATTGTCATTTTGCTCATTAGGTAAAGTAATTTCGATATCAGTTTTAAGTTTTTTGATACCTGCAATAATAACGTCATAATCGCCTGCACATACTTATCGATTACACCCTGTATACAATCCACCATCCACATTCATAATGTTTTCCTGTCCTCCTCTCCTTTACGCTGTTCACCGATACATTTGAAATGAGTAAATCTGCTACCACTGAAGGATGTTTCATTGTGATCAGCAAATTTTCACCACTGTTGTCAATTATTTGTTTTTCATTTTTAATCAGCAATTGGGAATCATCAGTTTTGTTTTTTGCAGATTGGTGATGTACCCTTACAATATGTCGAAAAGGGAAAGCATCAACGAATTATCGTTTTCGTCCTCTTTTTTTATTCTTCGCGTCTCTGTTACTTCTGTTTGTTTAGTTCTCAACACCCACTGAATTTTCTATGTTATTGTGATCTTCCATTACATCTGGGTTTTGATGATGTGATGATAATCCATTCGTTTTAATATTGGTACTTAGAGTTGGTAGACTAAACTAGAAATGGCGGACTAAATTTGTCAGCGCGTCTGTAAGATCAGAATATAAAACCAACATCCTGCATTTATGTTACAAAATTAATAATCAAACAACATGCCGCTACGTTGAAAATGACTAGAAGAAAAAATTAAAACACCTCGGATCAATTTTGGAGTAAACAAATCATTTTCCCCGTATGGGGATTTCCCCGGATGAACTTGGGAAGTTCAAGTTCTCAATACAATTTTATATTATATTTCGTATTTCTCAAATGAAAAATAAACATTTTTGGAACTTCAAAAAAATTATATTATAAGAAAATTTATGAGCTTACTTTAGTTTTAAAGAAATATACATCCCTTTACTGACACCCCGTAAAATAAAGAAATTGTTGCCAATCACCTTTGCAATCTATTTGGTTTCATTAACTTTATGTTCGAAGATAATTTTTTTTCTAGTAGTTACACGCGTATTTTTTTCGTTTATTTTCCATATCGAAATCAAATGTTTAAAAATACGAATATTTGCACAAAACTAAGATAAAAATAATCAATTAACAAAAATATTAAATTTAATGAAGTAGAGCAACTTTCACTTCGGTATGAAGGAAAATCGAGCGTAGAGCACACGTCAGAACGCTCCGGCCCAAGGAGCGCGACTAAAGAAATTCGCTAGGATTTTTCCTTATTATTTTAAATATTTTTTTAATATTTAAAGAATTATCAAAATTAAAAAAAAAAATTTTTTAAAGGATTAATACTCATTGGTCTTCAACCAACTCGAATAAATTAATGGAAAAAATAACTTTTAGCAGTATTTATCAATCGATTTTGTAAGGCAAAAAATGGGAAATTTCATGAATTTATAACGCTCTAATTAAGAAAATCATAAGTTTTTCGGCAATTGTATTCAGCAGTTTTTAATAACGACTATATAAGGATAATAATGCGCTGATCAGATTATGTAAATTGTAATCGGTTGCAACGTAGTGAGTGCACAAACTTAGCTCGAAATGATTTTGGGGGAAAGAGACTTATCTTGAAGGCCTGATTAAGGTAACATAAAGTAACTTTATAAATGTGAAAAAAATCACGCGCATTGCGTATATAACACTAATTGATAAACAAGAAAAAAAAATTCAGTTTATCATTTCATTAGCCGGGAAAAAATTGTCAAATAACTTGTTGAAAACGCAATTTTGCTAGACTGCAGCCTTAACTCTAAATAACCTAGTACTAATATAGTATTATCACAGACTAAAAATTATATTTTTATTCTGTGCTATTAAAATTATCTATGGCCTAGTCTTAACCCTGACTTGATGTTTTTATTAATTAATAATTATTACAGGTGACCTGTTATACTGGCGTAGTTATATTTTAAAAATGTTTTTTTTACGTTTATTATTTTTCGTTTTACTTGAATGTTTATCAATATTGCTGCATTAAAAATGTTTTAAAAACATTCTGCTTATATGTAGTTTTGTAAAAAGCAATATTATTATTTGAGCGTGTGTTAACAATACTTAATTTAATTCTATTTATAAACTTGTAACATTTTTATTTTCCGTATTTTAATTAAATAATAATCCAATAGCCAGAGTTAATAATATTATTGCTTCAAAACAAATTGTTAAAGCAGCATGTCTAGCTGATCTATGCTTATAATACTTACGTCCGTATTCAAAATGAGAAATAAAAGGAATAGGTACTATTTTCACATTCTAGCTGTATTTTTCTTTGATGTTCTCTTTCTATTGTTTGTAACATGGTGTTAATTAAGGGGGCGCATAAAGCAAAATAACCAATCTTCTATTAGATGATACGTGTAATATGCAAGACCAAATCTAAAAAATAAAATATATATCAAACTAGATGATATTATGTTCAACGATTCTGTTTAATCAAAAACATAAAATATTAAAATTTACTCGATAAAAAAAAATCACCAAGTTAGCTCTAATTTTCACACTTTTACGTTTTCTACTTGACATGGTAATACTTATTATGATTTTTTTTTTCATAAACAATTATATTAAAACATTTGCAAGATATTTGTCAGAGCATTTTGTGTAATTACTTTTAGTTTTGGTTTTATCTGCGATAAACCACTTTTATCGTGACAAAATCAAACGTTTATCTCGAGAAAAAAAGAGCGCCAAAAGTGGTTTATCGCAGATAAAACCAAAACTAAAAGTAATTACACAAAATGCTCTGACAAATATCTTGCAAATGTTTTAATATAATTGTTTATGAAAAAAAAATCATAATAACAATTAGTATTACCATGTCAAGTAGACTCAAACTCAAACTCAAACTCAAACATTCATTTATTCAATTAGACTACTATTTAGTAGCACTTTCGAATCGTCATTACATAGTATTTTTAACATTTACCACCGATTCGGAAAGCAGTATCTATGGAGAAGAATCGGCAAGAAACTCCATAGTTGCTCTTTTAAAATAATGTCAATAAATTTACATAATATGTAACTTATATCTAACTACATAATATGCCAAAGAACTGTCCTGTGGTTTTTACGCGACAACCCTCCATGGGTCTTTATCGTCCATATATTCCTGAATACTGTAGTACGCTCTCTGAACTAGTACATTTTTTATGTAAGTTTTAAATTTAGAACTACTAAACTCTTTAATATTGTGAGGAATTCTATTGTATAAGCGTATACCTTGACCCATAAATGAATTTTTAACTTTAGCTAATCGGAAAAATGGCATTTCAATTCTATTCCTGTTCCTTGTGCCATAATCGTGTCTATCTCCTACTCTTGTGTGTAAGTCAGAGCTTTTGTGTACATGCAAAATATTATTAAATAGTTTGGAAAATCCAAAAGTGCACGCCTCATAATTTTTTTAATAATTATTATTTTTGTTTATTTAATAACAATTAAACCACATCGAATCAGACCCCGAAAAATGAAAAGGTTCTATTCCTGAGCATACTCAAGCGTAAGAGAAAAAAAAAGACTCGATTAGTAAAGTATTTCGGTCGCTATCGTGTTAACAAGAAAATCCTCCGCACATACAGACACACGGACGTCCAAGACAGAACTTTTTTAAACTGTTTTTTAACTAGTTTAAATAACAAAAATGACATCAAAAATATCATGAATGTTAAAAATAGTGTTTTTTCTTAATATGTGTGTGTATGTATTATCTTACAAGTGCAATGTATAATACATAAAGACATTTTAAGTTTGAAAAATCAGATGTTTTGCGCGAAGTGACAGTAGTACCCACCTCAACGCTTCGCTTATGAGGCGTGCAATATATACTGTAAAAGTGTGAAAATTAGAGCTAACTTGGTGATTTTTTTTTATCGAGTAAATTTTAATATTTTATGTTTTTGATTAAACAGAATCGTTGAACATATCATCTAGTTTGATATATATTTTATTTTTTAGATTTGGTCTTGCATATTACACGTATCATCTAATAGAAGATTGGTTATTTTGCTTTATGCGCCCCCTTAAAGCTAAAAATTGTCGAATCTATTCAATAACTTTTCGTTTATCAAAGTTCTTTTAACATGAAGCAATCCAACTTAATATCATCTAAAAATAAGAGCTTCACTGGCCACTGGCCATGTGATTGTAGTGCCACATAAATTTAAATCCGAAGACATGTATCTAATTACGCTACAAATGACCATAAAATGAGCGTTAAATAAATCTAATTGTAATCATTACGCTATTTATTACCGCATGTCATTGTCAATTTAATTTGAAATACCTTCAAGGACACAATCTCCTGTGTTTTTACCTGACTGTGCAAAAACGTTCATGTTTTGCAGTGAAGGCACAGTTTGAAACTTATCAGTTTCATCAAATAAAACTTTTGTTTTCTCAAGTATTCGAGAAGAGTTTTATCGTGCTTACAAACTACTTGTATTTTTAGGCTGAATTTTATGTTAGTATAGCGGTTTAGTTTTCCCTTAAAAAATAATTATTTTCATTTCCTATCAAAACTTCCAGATGCGAAACTTTAACCCTAAACGGCACGCGGTATTGCGAGTGGGGCTACAACGGCCTCGGGATCGACTACCAGGTGCTCGCGGGGCCCGCTTTCATGGCGGTGTTCACTGTGGTCGGCGTGGTGCTGGGAGTCGTGGCTGATAAGTAAGATAATTTTTAGTTTTATAGCTTTAAAATTGGTTATGGAAATATGGAATGCTCTATGGTCTGTTAAAACAGATTGTAATCGTAAATTTTTGATGATAGAAAATCAAATAATATGTGTTATTTAATAGTAAGTTTGTTTAACTGTCTATGTGTATATGTAACAATATTCGTAACGTTTAAAAAGTTTGTAAAATGTATCGTTTGATTTAAATAGATTTGACGCGAATGTTCAGAATAAAAATTTTAACAATCTTAAAAATCATAAATTAAATGATAAGTATAGTTAGCCAACTTCGCGGGCAGCAGCCTACTTAGATTAATTTTACTTGCTCGTCTTTGTAAAAGTAATATTCACAAAACAAATCATTTCCAGATACAACCGTGCGCGCATCCTATCCTTCTGTACCCTAGTTTTCGTGATCGCGATCCTCTTAATGGGCACCGTCTCTGAGTACTGGCATCTCGTGATACTCCGCATGATAATGGCGGCTGGAGAATCGGGATGCAATCCTCTAGCCACGGGGATCCTCACAGATCTGTTCCCGGAACATCAAAGAGCGCTAGTACTGTCGATATTCAACTGGGGGATATATGGGGGATACGGGATCGCGTTCCCGGTTGGCAGATATGTTCCCGATTTGAACGCTTGGGGATTGGTAAGTTGTGTGCACGAGGTTTTTTGGTGGTGGTGTGTGTGGGAAATAATTATTCAAATTGTAGAAACGAGAACATACATTGGTCGTTAATATGCGGTTTATAAATTATACAAAGGTTTACCAGAAAAGAATTGCTTAGAATGCGTATTGCGTGTAAAAAAATTCAGTATTTTATTAGCCTGTTTATTTGAAAAGTTGATATTTTTTCGTTCAATCAGTTTTTTTTTTTTAATTGAATATGTCTTTGCTAACCAAGTCGAAGATCCTAAGATCGGTATCAGCTTTAGGCATACTTTAACTTAAAATAACATCTAAACACGTCAAAATTTGTTAAATTTTATCATTGTTATGCACAACCACATTTGTACGAATAAGCATGACAAGGGTTTTGATGTTTAGTTAGATAAGCAAATTAACTACAAAAACGTTATTCTGCATCAAACAGGAATTATGTAGCTTTCTGCAGATTTTTTTTTAATCTGAACAGTTGTTCAAATGGCTTCGTCTCACAAATAATAATTTCAAAGCATATTGCAAAAATTAAAAACAAAACATGCTTTTGAGATAAAACTGGACTGTATTTAATAAAAATATATAAAAAAAACTATGCTATTCCAGAGTTGGAGACTATGTTACTACAGCGCTGGTATCGTGGGCGTGGTGATAGCGGCCCTCACCTTCCTCACCCTCCGCGAGCCGGAGAGGACCACCATTGGGGAGGAAGGTATGTTGTGTAGTAGTTAGTAGTTAGTTAGATTGTAGTTAGTTGGTAAGTAGTTAGTATAAATTTATAAAGAATGGAAAAAATTCGATCACGAGGCGGGACTCGAACCCGCATCCTTTCACGCCAATCCGGGGTGGACGCTTGACCAACTCAGCCACCTGTGAGCCGCCAGAGCGATCGAATTTATCCTATTCTTTATAAATTTATATTTTTAAGCATTTGAATGCCATAAAACCAAAAATATCAATTTGAACAGGTAGTTAGTAATAAGTATGTTGTTAATAGGTAAATTAGATATTGAAGGAGAGTAAGTGAACAAATTACTTTGTTAAATAAAGTTTTTGGCGATTTTACGATATGAATAAATTATTGTAGTATCATCTTAGAAGAAAACAATGACTTTTACTTCACGACCACGTTATCAAACCACGCACTCAAACGTAAAAATCTTTAGAAAGCACATAAATATAACATTTCTCTACATTTATATCCAAAAATAGTTTTTCATATTTTTTTTTTCATCCAGGAACAGGCAATGCTAAATCCGACAGTTTGGAGTCTGGCAAGAAGATGCCGCAAGTGACGATCTGGCACGTGATTGTTCAGCCCAGAATAATTCTTCTGTGTCTGGCTGCTTCTATCAGACATTGTGGTAAGTTATTATTTTATTTATAACATAATTTAAAACGGATGAATCGATTTTTCAGCTAGATTATTATTAAAATGGATGTTGTTAATTTGTTTTTCTACTTACTAAGTACTTAGTAACTTAATAATTTTTTGTATAAGTGGTAATTAAATATTTTTATTTTCTCTTGATAGGTTTAGATGTAACAACTCTTGTCTCAAGTCTTAACATACGTATGCAATAGAGGGTTAACTCTTTTGCAATATAATATGATTAGAATTAAAAATAGTTTAATGTACTTAGTACGTGTACTACCATGTACTACGTACTATTTATAATAAATTATGTACATCATGTCTATAAATACGCAATAATTTTTATAGCTTTGCAGTTTTTTCTATAATTGATTGTTACAAATGACTGGCACTGTGCTATCAAACTAATAATAATCTCCCGCTTCAATACGTTGATTGTAATAAAACAAGAAATACATATTTTATCGATATCGTTTTTGCCTGACTTTCACATAAATATAAATAAAATCGTTATTATAGTAAAGAAACACACAATTCAAAATCGTTATTGCTAGTTTGAAGTAACGACGTCAGAATTTGAAGAACGCGAAATCTTCACTAGACCACAGAATGAACACAGCATAATAACAACTAGATTCAGATGCATGGCAACTTTAAAAAAATCTCTTACTTTTTGACGTGACAACGTCTTATAATTCGATAGAGCCGGCTGCACGCACGAAAAAACATGACTCATGCGGCGTTACCTCGCTCTGAGGCGTTCCATAAGCTTGAAGTGCGAGCGAGAGCGCGGAACGAACGACAAAGAAGTACAATCGGACGTTGTCACGTTCAACTATCGTCAGTAAACCGACTTTACAGACAACCAATTTTTTTTTCCTCATTTTTAATCTTTTTTTATACATTTTTTTATCATATTAAGTATTACATCCCAGGTGGTATGTGTTTCGCGTACAACGCGGACCTGTACTACCGCGACTACTTCCCGGACGTGGACCTGGGCTGGTGGCTGTTCGCTGTCACTGTTGGAATCGGCTCCATTGGTGTTGTTGTTGGCGGTGTTGTTTCTGATAAGTATGTTGTTTTTGTTCTTAATGGTAATTTAGATTAATAAATAGTATTTTTTTAATATGTTAAGAAATTCCGGCGTATAAGTCGGAATGAATAAATTCAGAAAATACATAATTGCACTGTTCAAAATTTATCAGATTCTTAGTTTTTCAGACCGCTCTAACAAAGTATGTTTGTCATGTGTTCTGAATTTCAAACCGAGTACTATGTTTTGATCTTTTTATAGGTACATCAATTTTTAATAAAATTAGGAGGGCGCTGTTTCTGAAATTGGAAGATATCTGTGAGGCACGCTACCTGTATTTAAATTCTGAAATAAGAACCTGAATTCATACAGCGAGCATAGCCTTATAAAACGATTCTCTTTTTTAAATAATTGATAATATATTTATGAGTGAATACAGTATATTATTATATATAATTTACTAGCGGTCCGCCCCGGCTTCGCCCGTGGTACCTGCATGTTTAAACTATCCTATCTCTCAAGTTGGATCGAACTGAACATGGTGTGCGAATTTTATTATAATCGGTTAAGTGGTTTAGGAGTCCATTGAGGACAAACATTGTGACACGAGATTTATATTATACTAGATTTCCGCCCGCGGCTTCGCCCGCGTTTTCAAAGAAAAACTCGCATAGTTCCCGTTCCCGTGGGATTTCCGGGATAAAACCTATCCTATGTGTTAATCCAAGTTACCCTCTATATGTGTGCTAAATTTCATTGTAATCGGTTCAGTAGTTTTTACGTGAAAGAGAAACATCTATACATCCATACATCCATACTTACAAACTTTCGCCTTTATAATAGTAGTAGGATATTAAGATTAAATAGTCATATGTAATTAAACTAATTATATCTTTCAGGTTCGTATCCCGCATGGGCGTCCGTTCCCGCGTGTTAGTGCTCGCGCTGTCGCAGCTCATCGCGACACTTCCCGCGTTTGGTTCTGTTGTCTTTGGTCCGCTGTGGGCTATGATCACACTGGCGTTCTCGTATTTCTTTGGTAATTGTTTTTTTTTTTTATTTATTGGAGACACTGCTTTGTTCCGCAGTTATTGATTTATTGATTTAAATTGCAACACATACAACAATATTTTTTTATGTCAGAGCAAGCAAAGGGGCAGGTGGGCCACCTGATGTTAAGTGGTCACCACCGCCCATAAACACTTGTAACACTAGAAGTGTTGCAGGGAATATAAAGTTTTGCATAATGCAGTACACAGAAATATTTTTGAAGTGAAACTTCTTTAGGCGCATTGAGAGTAAAATTGCAAGATCGCGCCATGGCAATACCGTCACGTGGGGTAAAGTGGCGATTTTGGTATCTTTGAATCTTGCTAAAGAAGTTTCACTTCTGACACGTGTGCTCGGCACACACGTTCTTTTTGTAATTGTATTTGTTTAGTTATAAAAATTTATTTTGTATTAATAAAAAATATTATTTTTCAGCTGAAATGTGGTTCGGTATTCTATTCGCGATCCTCGTGGAGATAGTACCATTGTCAGTTCGTTCAACAACAGTGGGCGTGTTTCTGTTCGTCATGAACAATGTTGGCGGGAATTTGCCTATATTGGTTGACCCGGTGTCAAAGGCCATAGGCTATAGAGAGGCGATCATGATCTTCTACGCGGGATTCTATGCCTTAAGTGAGTCTATGGTTTTAATAATAATTATTTTGAAATGTTAAATTACACAAAATTGACGCTTTATTAAGATTATCTCATTAATTTATGTTATGTTCACCGATCCTTGATAAGTTTACATGCCTAGATTAAGCCTAGATATACAATTATTGGGTAAAATTCGAGTCATAAGGAGTCAGTTACATATAAACTTAGGTACCTATATTAAGCATTAATAGAACAGTATAGAAGAATTAAAATATATCGCTGACGTGCCTGGTTTATAATAATTTTATGTATTTTTAATAAGATTAACTCGAAATGTTTAGTTATCGCATATAAAACTAATAAATACACTGCAATAATTATCTTATCGAATACCAATGTTATTATATTAATATAATTGTAATAAATTTACGAATAACGTAATACCCCAAAAAGTAGGTTAAAAGAAAAAGTATGTATATTTGAATTTATCTTCGATGTGAATTATTTGTTAATCCAAGGCATTACCAAGTTTAGGTTTTCGTATTTTTACAGAATATTTTTTAAATGGTGTTATTTTTTATTACAGGTGCTATTCTATTCTTCTTGACAATGTTCTTCATGGACGGACCTATAGAAAGGGAAGAAGACAACAAAACAGACGGCCAAGACAACAGAGCTTACATTCACGACGAAACCCGCCACAGGCCGACAGCGACAGTTCAAAACGCGCGATTGTAGAAAATAAAATTAAAAGGCAATAAATATTCTTGCCAGCAAAAATAAATCGACTGATATGAGGTTGCTTCTACCGTTGTAGAGATTATCTGTGTGATATCGTTTATCTGTGGACGTTCAATTTGACAGCTGTCATGACATGGCGCGTATTTTAAATTGAAAGTTTGTAATCTGTAAAAGATTTCAATTTTCAAACGAAATAATTGTAGTCTTTCAAAGGAAATGAATACGAAGTGATATTACACCGTTCCTTTATTTAATTTATAAGATTTAGGTTAACTAGTATTTAATGTTCAATGTTGTTATAGTTTTAGTTTTTTTATATTTATTTCAAAATTGAAATCATGTGTTGTTCGCATGGCATATATAGGTATTGTTCAGGGGCTTATAGATCTGAGAATCATGGAAAAATCTCAACTTAAACATTACGTGTCGCCTAGTAAATTATATATATTTCTTTTATTAAATATAAAGCCCCAAAACCCAAATGTGTAAACTGTAAACTAACAAGTGTCTTTTATTTCCAAAAATCTTGAAGAAAATCAATTAAAGTGCCAATAATATTGTTTCCAGTTCGTAATTAATTGTTAAAATTAATTTATAGGTACCTAATTTAGAATTGAGTAATCCTACATCTTCCAGTGAGTACCTACATTTATCTATTTAAAATGTTCTCACCAAAGAATCTAAATTTTTAATTTCCAACCAAAACCATCTGGAAACACTGATACGATTTTTTTTACTTTAGATTTTCATAAAACACAAAATAGGTATTACAATAAAAATCTTGCCCTAAATATTTGTTACAAGCAAAAGCAGTTCTTTGTGATACACTGTAAATATTTATTGTTAAGATTATGTAATTTTGTAAATAAATTATATACTAAAATACTGATTTTTATTTTAACAACTCCCCACATATTATGTTAAATTTATATTTAATTAATTAAATGTTTTAGACAAACAATTAATGAATTTATACCAAAAAAATGAGGACAAAGAAATATCTTTAAAAATAGTGTACCAAGGTGAAGAGAATAAAAAACAAAATATAGCTTGAGGTATGTTTACTTTATGAGAGCTTCCTATATACTTGTACATATAATAAAGATTTTTACTTACAAATGCAAACAATTAATAATCAATAGACTGTAAAATATGAGCATGGACCAATATATATCAAGTGGTCCATGATATGAGTAACATTTTTATACATATTAACATTTATAAACTTCGAGAAGCATATTTTAAGAAGTGTCTTACAATCAAAATATATTGTGAACATTTCTACATAACATTTATACAATTTTTCTCTATTCTAGTACAATTTTTTAAAACTTATATCCACATGAACATACAGACTGCTAATCTAATCGACTGCAACTAATAAACCTTTACTGTTAGACTTATATTTAAACACTTTCTCCTTTCGCCGTGACTTCCAACATTTTGTCTCTTCTTTGGATAGAATATATTCTCCACTTACAACTATCGACTTTATCTGATCTGGAAAAATAAATATCATTTTTATTGTAAAAATAACATTCTATCAAAACTAAGGCCGCCTGTCCATCTGCAAGAAAACTTCCGCGAGAAATGTCCGACAGTCTATCTGACAGTAGCTTGCAAGTCTAATTCCGCATTTCCACCTGCAAGCAGACTTGCAAGTTGCTGTCAGACAGACTGTCGGACATTTCTCACGGAAGTTTAAAAAGTAAATAAATAAATTAAACTCATCATTAATCAACTTTCTTTTTTAATATTTGCACACCCAATCAATGGGTAGAATGAATACTGCTGGCTCATAAGCCACATAATATTGTAATTAAAACATCTATAATTTGTAACTACATTCTTGTAAATAAATATAATTTGAATTTGAATTTATATAAATGAGAACTGCTGTCAGAAGTTCTACATTATCTAGTTGTTTTCTCATATTAAAAACACCAAAATTTAAATCATTCACATGAAAAGCATTGTACATATTTTGATGATACTTGGCAGTTATGTAGCTTGTATACCAGAATAACTCAAGATATATACTTTATTTTGCCCATGGGTTATTACATACCTTCATCTATATCTTCCTTCACCTTTTTGTTTTGTTTAAGTTTTTTTGCTTCTTTATTGTGAGATTCTGTGTGTGTATCCTCTTCTTCATTACATGACAGAAAACCTTCAGAATCTTTGAACAGTTTGACCCCTCCTTTGATTTTTCTTTTGCTGAAAAAAGTGTTAATATAGCAAAGATGACTTCTTATAATTTTATATTATTAATTATTATAGAATACTAGCTGCGCTTCGTGGTTTCACCCGTGTGGCTCCGCTCCTGTTGGTCTTAGCATAATGATATAGCCTATAGCCTTCCTCGGTAAATGGGCTATCTAAGACCGAAAGTATTTTTCAAATCGGATCAGTAGTTCCTGAGATTAGCGGATTCAAACAAACAAACTCTTCAGCTTCATAATATTAATACAGATTTTATGGTAGTTATCTATAAAATGCATACTGAATTAAACTTACTGCTTTTTAGGTTCTATATCAACAAACTTAATGTTTTTGTTTATGATACTAGATATTTTATCGCCAATTTTCTTCTGTAGCTGTAGAGGTACTTTGACATCATTATAATGACTCGCTTCTTCTAAATAACGCTCCGATTTCTGGTTTATTTCTGAAATATTGATAAATAGTAATAAATTTACATTCTGGAGTTACTGTACAATAAGATAAACACAATTTTTAATACCTGTTGTGGGAATACTAGATTTAGATGTATTAACTTTTTGGTTAATTAAGTTTACAAAACTAGTGTCTACCGCTTCTCTAAAGCGAGATAGATCTTCGCCTTCAGAAGAATCGGAGTCCGACATGGCAAGAGAAATTTAAACTCAAAATAAATATGTAAAAGTTCAAGTTTTGGTTTTCAAAACAAACATGCCGCACACACGTGAATTCGACACATTCAACTGTCAACTGTCAAGTTGACACTTGAAAGTTGACACCCTCAATAATCTTGATTATCACCCTGTGAAAACCTTAGGTAAAAACCACAAAAACAGTAGAATCACTTGTGTTAAATATTCATATCCTCAAGATATCCTCTAACTCTTGACCTCATTTCCTTCTCATTTTATTTGGCGTGATTTGTTTACTCAACAACTGCAAATAGACATATCTACGTGCCGTAAAAAAATAATAAAAAAAAAACATTCATAATAATTTTTCTGTCAATGTCAAAATCAGCTGGGGCTTGATCTTGTAAATTGTAATTTATTTCCCTGAGGTTAAAACTATAATGCGAAATTAAAATTAACGATTTGTTCATATGTTAAAGTGAAAACATATTTCCAATTGAGGCCGCACAATGACAGAACTAACAAAACCACCCGTTGATCAAAATCTAGTGAATTTCACACAGAAAAGCGATTATGACTCCCTAGCGAAGTATTTGGTTGGGAACATCTATCGATATCGCGAAAATATAATCATACCAAGAGTATTGGGCCCAGTTATAATTAAAACAAATGAAGAGAAAATGATTGAATCCACGATAGAGAGCTGCCCGTTTAAATCAGTGACCAGTTGTATTATAGGTTAGTATTTTGTTTATTTCATTGAATGTGTATAGAAAAGCGCTTTTCATTCATTCCTGAAAATCTAATTTTTTTTTTTTCAAATTAATAGCAATACTACAGTAACAAAGAATACACTAATATTTCATCTTAATATACAATAAATCTCGTGTCACAATGTTTGTCCTCAATGGACTCCTAAACCACTTAACCAATTATAATAAAATTCGCACACCATGTGCAGTTCGATCCAACTTGAGAGATAGGATAGTTTAAACATGTAGGTACCACGGGCGAAGCCGGGTAACCGCTAGTAATATTATAGATTTCCTGGCTCTTAACTGCGCTGAGCTGAATTATTATAAAGTTTGTGTTTATTTACGATTTGGCGTCTACTGCTAATGATTTAATGCAGATTTTGGATTATTTGAAGTACTTTTCATTTCATTTGACATGTGACATGCATTTAAAGATAAACATTCATAATAAGGAGAAACAGACAGCAACAGCAACTTTGTTTTATACTATGTTATATGTAGTGATATCCCTAAGTATTACTATTCATCAATAATCAATCATGTACATATAGTTAGATATTGTTGGTCTTACCACAAAACAATTTAAACATAATCTAACTTTAAACCAGGAATCTGTCACCTTAATAGTAGTCTATGTGAAATACGACAAATCAGATTAAAGAGAGCCCGCGCTTTACATTAAACCCTGTCTAAAGTTTTTTTGTGGTAAGATAGTGTAAGATTAACAATGTTAAATAATTACAGGCTACGGTCTCGGTCTCGCGGTCGGTCTATTCACATCATCCCTAATGCCGAACATGACAGACCCGATGGCGCAACAGAACCAAACCGCACGAGAGATACTCCGCGAGATGAAGACGTCCATGTTGAGTTACGCTAAGAACTTCGCTATACTTGGCGCTGTGTTCTCTGGTATCGAGTGTTGTATAGAAACCGCTAGAGGGAAGTCGGATTGGAGGAATGGGACGTACGCTGGCGGTGTGACTGGCGGACTTATTGGGTTGAGAGGTGAGTGAGGTTAACAAGCTGAATATTTAAAGGAAATTGTGTTATATAAAATCAGAAAGAATTTTTAATTGTTGTTTGTATATAATAAAACCTTGTTACAAATTACCATTTAAAGTTCAAACACAAATGTTTGAATTAATACACAAAAATCAAATTAAAA
Organism: Colias philodice; assembly: GCF_061535455.1. Lineage (NCBI taxonomy): Eukaryota > Metazoa > Arthropoda > Insecta > Lepidoptera > Pieridae > Colias > Colias philodice. The sequence goes on along the minus strand of NC_143106.1, from coordinate 10,009,204 downwards.
TTATTTTCCCCTATAGTTTAGAACACTTAAAATAACGAAAATGATACATTAAAATATATAATGTGCATGAAATACATTAAAACCTAAAAATCATTAAAATACATTAACCCATTGACCACCGAGCGGCCCGATCGGGCCGAGACACAATAGATTTTCTATTGTGTCTGTGATCCGAGGACTGACGGATTAAATTGGATAAATCAAACTATTATAATATTATAGTTACAAGTTTACACTTTCATACAAATTACCATTATGTACTCCCAGTTCTTACTTTAGTAATTATTGTTGTACCTACTCAGTAATCAATATGTAAAAAATGAATAGTGTCTTATTTTTTGTTTTAGGTGGATTAAAAGCAGGCATATTTGGAGCAGCTGGTTTTGCTGCCTTTTCCACGGTTATCGACTACTACATGCATCAGCGATAGAATTATTCATTGTTGTTTTTAATGTAAATTATAAAGTATATTTAGTTGATTTTTAATTGGTTTCATTGAGCTCTAATGTGGAAACAGGAAATGTGAATTAAAATTTAAAACTGAAATAAGGAGTAAAGACTGTGTAAAAAGATAAATATACGACAATTCGATTTTCGAATTCGCATTTGAATTTCGAACTTAGAGCATATTTCGAGTGTTGCTGTTCTAAAAATCACAGCCTAAAAAGGTAATTTGCGGTAAATAGCTTGAGGTACGAATAAAAGTACGATCCAGAATGAAAAAATGATATCCTATTTTGCAATAAATTAATAGACTTTTAAGATTCGTAAATCATGTCTTCTTTAAACGAGAATAGATTCTTGATAAAATAGATATTTTAGATTATTTTTAATTTTTTACCAAAATTTATAAAATACTAGTGGCCCGCCCCGGCTTCGCCCGTGGTACATATTTCGCAATAAAAGGTAGCCTATGTCCTTTCTCGGGTATCAAAATATCTTCATACCAAATTTCATGCAAATTGGTTCAGTAATTTAGGCTTGATTGAGTAACAGACAGACAGACAGAGTTACTTTCGCATTTATAATATTATTAAGTATTAAGTATGGATGTATAAACTCATCGTCTCATGTCAAAATGCAATCTGTGCAATTATTTAAACTTTGTATAGTCTGTGGTATCTTTATTTTCACATGGCAACTTTAGCTTGTCAGTTGTGCTTCGCGGTCGATTAGAAAAAATTAAAAAAAAGATAACGACTAAAAACGGAAAATGCTGTGAGAATGCACCGCGTCTCATTTTGTATTAATATTTTAGAATTATGAATAAAGTAGTGCATATTATATATTAATACGTAACAGTTATATCGCAGTATATATATTCGTATACATTTTTATCGATTTATTACAGTGATTTGCACAATAAAACGAAATGAAGGATCCCTTTGTTAACGACTCATGTATTGATTCGCCCGCAAGGGATAGTTTAAAAAATATAGATGGGTGTTACAGTAAAAACTTATTTAAGAATAAGCCCTTTATAAATTCCCGTCGTGCCTTACAATCCGGTGCGGAAAAAATATCAAAAACCTTCAAAAGCGTGAGAAATTCTTTCGGAAATCTGTCGCAGGTGAGTCCTAAATTTTAGTAGTTTTTGTTTAATATTTAGTTGATTATGAATGAACATGAGAAATTATTCAATAGAAAATTGTTAAAAGGGTTGCTAAATCACGTTTTAGTGTCCTCAAGGCTCAAACCTCATTATAAAAGATCCACTTTGCAGAACACAGCGTGAATATTTTCATGAACGCAGTTATTTTCCACAGCATTTCAGGTTGAGTGGTCGAAGGAGGCATCGTTTAGCTGAACCTATTTCACCTTGCAGGACACCTACTACTCCTGTTGCCAAGAAAAAAATGGTATCTATACTTAATTATTTTTATGAAAAAAATAAGTAACTAGGTATCATCACGCTAAGACCAACAGGAGCGGCGCCACGCGAGAGAAACCAGCTAGTTTTTTATAATTATTACTTTATTATTATAAAAAAAATATTTACAGCTTATCTTTTATGTTATTTCTGTTACTTATGAATGAATATTTTTCCAGCTATTTGGTCGCAGTCCCACCAAGCTGTACAGTCCCTTTGGCATTGAAACTCCAAGGAACAGAGACTTCAGGATCTCACCATACATGCCCAACACTCCCGAGCATGAGTAAGTTAAATTAATAATTCTATGATTTTGAATACACACCTCAAATTCTACATTAAGAAATCACTCAAATAAGACTATTTTTTCTTCAGATGAAATCAGTTGACAAGCCAACTACCATTAAATTTTATTAGGAATTAAGGCGTTTCCTTTGAACATTTTATTAAATGAACCATAACAACATAATGTTTATAGACTACAAATCTGCATTACTTTTCGTCCATATGCCCTTGATAACATAAAATACTAGCTGGCTCTGCTTCTGTTGGCGTTTGCGTATATAAAGCCTTCCTCGATAAATGGGCTATCCAACACTGAAATAATTTTTAAAATGGGACCAGTAGTTCTTGAGATTAGCGCGTTCAAACAAACAAACAAACATGTGGTGTCCACTGAAAATCAGTGGAGAATCTAAGTGTCTTATATGTCCTTAGATTCTCAAACCACTGAGCGGATATTATCCATTTTGTGCCGTTGTAACTAGTTATAAGTAAATTTTATTTATTTTTTATGTATTAATGTGCATCGGTACAAATAAATGTATTTTCTTTCTTTCAAACAAACTCTTCAGCTTAATAATATTAGTATAGATTAAAATAAGAGAAGGGGTATATTTTCTATTTTTTTTGTTCCAGAATGTCTCCAAAACGGCGTAAAGGCATTTCACAGTCGTGGCACTTGCTTGCTAAGAAGAGGCCTCGAGCACTCTTTCAATAACTCTGTATAACCACAGTATATAATTATAATACCAGTATAATATTATTATAATATAATATATTATATTATATCGCACAACCCACCACTATGACAGCTTTTTGTCGAGTATTGTATGTGATTGGTGCTAAATGTGACTGACTGTTGTAGGGAATCAACCTTTTGCTATTTATGATTTAACTAGATTTCCGCCCGCGGCTTTGCCCACGTTTTCAAAGGAAAACCCGCATAGTTCCCGTGGGATTTCCGGGATAAACCCTATCCTATGTGTTAATCCAAGTTACCCTCTGTATGTGGGCTAAATTTCATGTAATCGGTTCAGTAGTATTCACGTGAAAGAGTAACAAACACACACTCACAAACTTTGGCATTTATAATATTTATAAGCTAAATGTTTGTATATTATGATTGTTTATATGCAAAAATAATATACAAATTTGAAACAAACTACAGCTTTAAAGATCAATTCAAACTCAAACATTTATTTATTCATCTTTTTTGAAGTGCTTTTGAATCGTCAAAATACTTCAATAAATTATTTGATTTTGCCACTGGTTTGGTTAAATAATCAAAGTTAATATTTGTCTATTTATTTTACTTAAATATTGTCAATAGTACTATTTATATAATACTAGTGGTCCACACCGGCTTTGCCCGTGGTACATGTTTAAGTTTTCTCTCAATACGAACCACCCTCGTGCTTCAAGGATAAAAAAATAATTAACGAAATCGGTTCAGCCGTTCTCGAATTATGCGCTTACCAATACATTTAGCAATTCATTTTAACATTAATAAATCTAATAAATTATATACTAAAACCTTCCTCTTGAATCACTCTATCTAAAAAAACCGCATCAAAATCCGTTGCGTACTTTTAAAGATTGAACCATTCAAAGCGACTTAATTTTGTAGTAGTGATTATGAACATTTTTCACAATAAGGTTGATTCCTTACATCAAGGAGCAGAAGCTCGGACTGCTTATATTCTATTGATTTTAATATACTTAAGGTTTTCATATCGTATCCTATTTTGATGCCTTGCTCAGTGATATTTATCTATTAACTATTTATAATTTTTTTTTTTTTTTTTTTTTTTTTTTTTTAGGCACCCGTCATCACAGGGTGTTCGCGCCACCTCTGGATTATAGTCCAGAGACATTTTTTGCTTTTTATTTTTTTTTTTTTTTTTTTTGGATGGATAATATTAAAATACAATAAAAAATACTAAAATATAAAATGACTAAAATATTATACAATAATTGCTAAAAATGCTGAAAAAATTAAAATTATTATAAAATTCGGTAAAAACACGGCACAAAAACATTCAACTTAATCCTATATCACAGTAAAGAGCTAACTAATATCACACACTATTCCTTTGGTTTACTACGACTACAATATTTCTACAATATTGTAGGAACGCATCCCTACACTTGTCCCCCAGGGCAGAAGGCAGATTCTCACCCGTCATCGCCATGCCCAATCTTTGTTCAATAGCATATCTATTGCTTGCAAAAATTGGGCACTCGAGTAACAGGTGAGGAACCGTCTCCTCAACTCCAGGCTGACATAGACACGACGGATTATCCTTCAGCTTGAATCTGTTCAAGTAGAAGGCGAATCCGCCGTGACCAGTCAGTACTTGTGTGGTGTGGTGTGTGATGTTTATTTTCCCGACTACCTTGTATGCAGCAGCAGCGCTTGGGAAAAAGAGCTTCGTGACTCCGGCCGTTCCTCCTACATCGTATCTCCTATCCCATTCGCTGATCGTATCCTGTCTCAAAATACGCTTTACGAATGAAACAGGACACAGATCGTAATCCGGTTTCCTCCTCAACCCCAGAGCGGCCTCCTTGGCTAACTCGTCTGCCCGTTCGTTCCCCTTAAGCCCCGCGTGCGCCTTAATCCAAAACAGGGAGACCTCCCGCCTCTGCAATGCAGCGTTTCGGAGGGCCGCCCGTGTTTGCACAGCCAGGGGATGACGGGAACTCAGGGTAACCGCCTGGAGCGCCGATCTGGAGTCACTGAAGACACCGACCTTTGCCGCTCCGCTCTTGCAGGCTATGTCTACTGCTCTTTTGAGCGCTAGGAGCTCGGCCTGATAGACGGTACAATACGGTGGCAACGCAAGCTTAACGGCCTTTGTCTCGGCCTCACCTTTCCATACGGAAAGGGCGGCTCCGACGCGACCCTCAATCTTGCTGCCGTCCGTATAGACCCTGTGGACGTGGCTGTCAACCACGTCGGCATAGGTGTCCTCATCTACCAAGCCGAACCCCAGCTCTACCTGCTCTGCCGGATGTGGGTCCTCAATCGCGGGTGCCATTCGTTCCACCTCCCTGTCCCTCAACACCGCCGGGTGCGACACACCCCTCCCGATCTCATAAAGCCTCGAAGCTTCGAGTATCCTGAGATCAAGAGGGAGAATCCCAGCCAACAGTATCGCAGAGTTCAGGGAGACAGTCCGATATGCTCTGCAGATCTTCAAGGCAAAACCCCGTTGAACGGTGTTAAGCCTCTTTTGGACCCCCATCTTTTCCGCTGTGGGTGCCCACGCTGCTGATGCATACAAGATAGTCGGTTCTATAACTGCGATATATATAGTCTTAACTACTTGGGGGTTAAGCCCCCAACTTACTCTGGCTGCTCTCGCTAATAGCTTGTAGCGGGCGATTGCCTTCTTGCAAACGTTCCCAACATGGTCGTTGAATGTCAGGCCGCCGTCAATAATAAGACCCAGTATTTTAATATTATCGAAATACTGGATGTCCACACTACCCATTGTAAGTCGTGGCTTGTCATATTTTAGTTTTCGCGTCGAGAGCAGGGCACATGTCTTATGTGGCGCGAATTTCAGCTTGTTTCTGACACCCCATTCGTCAATTATTCCTAATATGCGGTTTGCCTTGACCTCTATTTCTAAACCCGTATCTCCATCAAACACTAACACTATGTCGTCGGCAAACGCCTGACAGAACACTTTCATCTCCTCTAACATCCACAGCAGGGGATCCAACAAGAGGTTCCACAGGAGCGGTCCACCTATGGACCCCTGTACGCACCCCTTGTTGGTTTCCCTACTCACTTCCACACCTGCATACCTTACATTCACTCCCCTTTCACTCAGGTAGCTGCTAATCACCCGCCTCAAGTTCACCGGACACCCAACTTCGGCCAACCGCACCTTTATGGCTGGCCACCAGGCGCTGTCGAAAGCTCCCTCTATGTCCAGCGAAACCACAACAGAAATCTTCTTCTCCTCCCTCTTATTTCTGATATGGTTCACTAGTCTATAGAGGGCGTCTTCGGTGCTCCTCTGTGGCATGAAACCATACTGATGGGGGCTTATTTTGGGCAGCAAGTAGAACCTGAGTCGGGCGACCAACATCTTTTCGAAGATTTTGCCGAGAACAGGTAAGAGACCGATCGGTCGATAGGCTTTCGGTACCCGGTATGATTCCCTGCCCGGCTTTCTCAGCACCACCACAGTCGCCCACTTCCACTGTTTGGGGAAGTAGGCGACAGTGAGGCACTTGTTCAACAGCGCAAGGAACCACTCCGGGTTACAATCTACAGCGTGCTGGCAGATGTCGGCCGTGAGGCCATCCGCCCCGGGGGCCTTCTTGGGATTGAAGGACCTAACGGCTCCCTTCAACTCCTCCATGATGAAAGGAGGATCGTCCGGACCCATCGGCGGTTCGGTGTCCAAGGACTTCGCCCGCCGGCGCGTCAAACGTTGCTCCTCACTTTCACCACTCTCCAGGTCCACGGGGTAGAAGGTCTCCGCCAACAGTTCCGCAGAGCTTCGGGCATTGAGGGTTTCACCGCACCTCATAA